>NW_024572841.1:0-398 GCF_018153835.1 Drosophila eugracilis | reverse complement strand
TTGGCATATTTGATAATAATATGAGTCCATTTTTTGCGAGAAATGGATCAAAATTCGCAATTTTAGCTGTGAATGCAGTTTTGTTAGAAATTTAACAAGGAATCGAACGAGAAATGCCATTCCAGATTCGAGTAACTTTTGGCTTAGTTATAGCAATAATACTGCAACTTAAATTAGAAAAAATGGGAAAATTTAAGTTGGCATATTTGATAACGGGTAATATCGTCCATTTTCATGAGAAATTGGATGAAAATTCGGGTAATTTTAGCTGTGAAGATGCAGTTTTGTTAGAAATTTAACAAGGGAATCGAACGAGATATGCCATTCAGATTTGAGAAACTATTGGCTTAAGAGGAATAATACTGCAACTTAAATTAGAAAATGGGAAAATTTAAGTT
>NW_024572840.1:0-14972 GCF_018153835.1 Drosophila eugracilis | reverse complement strand
ACACAAATTTACTCAAACCACGTCCACTTTATTCACTTAATGTTAGCTTAACATCTACAACCGAGGGTTTTATCGGTAATAAGGTGACCATATACTCAGCCTACTACAATTCGGCCATCCTGCGACTTGGATCCCCTGATCCTGAGATTCTTAAAGCGAAAGTTAAAGCTAATTACATTACTCTTATCTTATCACGACGTTGAATCATGTAATCTAATGTCTTACAATAATTTCCTTTTCCCTATCCATGGTCTTATATTTTGAGCACTTCAGACACCTTTGTACGGATTTCGCGATACTTGAAAGCCTTCAACGTCCTGCAACAAGAACCTGTCGTTCTTAAGGACTTTGGCTATAACATATGGTTATTTGTTCTTGGTTATCAACTTTCTCGCAACTCCTCCTGTGCTATCAACGTTTTCTGGTTCCGTAAGTTTGGCAATCATAGGCCCAATGGAGTAACTCAAATGGCTTATCCCCTTTCGGAATGCTATGCAGAAAACCTTCTGATTTCCCCGTTTTTGGAGCAAATGCAACACATTTTACGCAACTTTCAATGTGACTACTGCACTTCTCTTTTATTTTATTAAACCAATACGTTTTTAGAATGGCGTCTATCATTTTACCTCTGCCAATGTGTCCAAGTTCATTGTGGTATTTATGTAAAACATGACTCTCCATTTCTTCAGGGACATAAAATAATAATCTGTCGTCGTTCGATTTTCTATACACGACCCCGTTTCTCATTTCAAACAACTTAAGCAGGTTTTTCTCTAGTTGGTCCCGAACTTGTAAAATATTTGAATCCTTTGATTGACAAATTAACAGATTATCTTCAAAACTATTGGCCTCAACCGTCAATACATGACACCGTTTTAGAGCATCTACGTGCTGCATCTTATTTCCCGATCGGTGAACTACTTCGTAATCAAAGTTTTGAAGCTCGAGTGCCCATCGGGCGATTCTTGGATTTAGGTCAACCCTATTTAAAGTGAGTGTCAAAGAGTTGCAATCGGTTATTATCTTAAAAGGCTTTCCATGAAGGTAAATTCGAAATCTGAGAAGAGCGTATATGATAGCCAAAGCTTCTAGCTCAAAGCTGTGGTACTTGGACTCAGTCTCTGTCGTTCGCTTTGAGAAATAGAACACGGGATGAAGTTTTCCATCACATTTCTTTTGCATTAAAACTGCACCGAAACCTAAAGAGCTTGCATCGCAATGTAACTCGACATCGTCTCTATGATCATAAATAGCCAATACAGGGGATTCGATTAGTTTTTTCTTAAGACTCGAGAAACAATTAAACTCTTTCTCGTTAAACGTGAAATCGTTGCCTTTCCTTAGCATATCGTAAAGTGGCTTGGCTAAAACAGAAAAGTCTTTTATAAAGCGTCTAAAATATGAGCATAAACCAAAAAGGTTTTTTACGTTGTGTAATTTTTTCTGGAATCGGAAAGTTTTTAGTAGCATCAAGCCCTCTATCATCTGCTCTAATTCCTTCTTAAGTTATAAAGAATCCAAAATATTTTATGCTTGACTGCGTAAACTCACATTTATCTAGCCGCAGCTCTAACTTATTATTAACTAACCGAATAAACACTTCCTTTAATGTACTTAAATGTTCCTCTATATCTGTGCTAGCCAACATTATGTCATCCATGTATACAATAACCTTATTTTCTCTAATCAAATCGGAAAAAATTTTGTTTACGAAACGTTGAAAAACGGCTGAAGCATTTTTTATTCCCATGGGCATTCTCAAAAATTAAAACTGTCCTAAAGGAGTCACAAAAGACGTGTACTTTATCGAATCATCGCTCACGAATACGTGGAAATACTCATTTTTTAGATCGAGCTTCGAAAATACACTCTTATTGACTAGTTTGTCCAAGAGGTCATCTATTAGAGGCAGAGGATAGTTGTCTTTTAACCTAAGATCTCCAGTTTTCTTCTTTACCAACACGATTGGAGAAGCATATTCCGAGTCACTATTTCTTATAATACCTTTATCTAGGTATTCGTCTAACATTTTTTGGAGCTGATCCTTTTCACTATATGATAGCCGCCTAGGTGAACAACTGAACGGCTTCGATTTTTTTATGTTAATTTTCATTTCGCACCTGGTAAAAGGTATTTCTGGTCTTTTTGCAGTATGTTTTTCTGTTACAATCGTATCTTTTATTTCTGCTAGTTTTTCCCTAAGTTCATCTACGATCTCTCCTTTCTGTTGAACCCCAAAAAGTATTTTGCTTGGGATCTGTTTAATGCTTCAGTGGACGGTGTTATTTAAGGTAAATTCTACTTGCTCAATTACTGTGTCCCAATGTGCACCGTTTTCTGGTTCCGTAAGTTTGGCAATCATAGGCCCAATGCTCCTGTTTATACGTTCCACCTGCCCGTTAGCTTGTGGAGACCCTGTTGCTATTTTCAGGTGCTTTATGTTCCTCTGAGACAAAAACTGATCAAAATCGTTAGAGGTAAAGCAACTACCTCTGTCTGACACAATCGATTTTGGTGTGCTATAAGCTCTGAAGTAGTCGCTTAATGCTTTTAAAACTTCTTTTGTATTTGTCGTCTTAGTTGTGTACACTCGTACGAACTTAGTAAACCCGTCAACAATCAAAAATATGTGTTTATTTGCTCTTCTTTTATCTACTGGTCCGTAGTGATCTATGTGGAGTAACTCAAATGGCTTCTGCCCTTTCGGAATGCTATGCAGAAAACCATCTGATTTCCCCGTTTTTGGAGCAAATGCAACACATTTTACGCCACTTTCAATGTGACTACTGCACTTCTCTTTCATTTTATTAAACCAATACGTTTTTAGAATGGCGTCTATCATTTTATCTCTGCCAATGTGTCCAAGTTCATTGTGGTATTTATGTAAAACATGACTCTCCATTTCTTCAGGGACATAAAATAATAATCTGTCGTCGTTCGATTTTCTATACACGACCCCGTTTCTCATTTCAAAGAACTTAAGCAGGTTTTTCTCTAGTTGGTCCCGAACTTGTAAAATATTTGAATCCTTTGATTGACAAATTAACAGATTATCTTCAATACTATTGGCCTCTACCGTCAATACATGACACCTACTTAGAGCATCTACGTGCTGCATCTTATTTCCCGATCGGTGAACTACTTCGTAATCAAAGTTTTGAAGCTCGAGTGCCCATCGGGCGATTCTTGGGTTTAGGTCAACCCTATTTAAAGTGAGTGTCAAAGAGTTGCAATCGGTTATTATCTTAAAAGACTTTCCATGAAGGTAAATTCGAAATATGCGAAAAGCGTATATGATAGCCAAAGTTTCTAGCTCAAAGCTGTGGTACTTGGACTCAGTCTCTGTCGTTCGCTTTGAGAAATAGAACACGGGATGAAGTTTTCCATCACATTTCTTTTGCATTAAAACTGCACCGAAACCTAAAGAGCTTGCATCGCAATGTAACTCGACATCGTCTCTATGATCATAAATAGCCAATACAGGGGATTCGATTAGTTATACCCGTTACTCGTAGAGTAAAAGGGTATACTAGATTCGTTGAAAAGTATGTAACAGATAGAAGGAAGCGTTTGCGACCCTATAAAGTATATATATTCTTGATCAGGATCAATAGCGAAGTCGATTGAGCCATGTCCGTCTGTCCGTCCGTCCGTCCGTCCGTCCGTATGAACGCTGAGATCTCAGGAACTATAACAGATACAAAGTTGAGATTAACCATGAAGATTCTTAAGGTCCCGGGACAGCGCAAGTTTATTACAGCATCCTGCCACGCCCACTCTAACGCCCACAAATCGCAAAAAACTAAAATTGCTGAAATCTCAGGAACTATTGGAGCTAGAAAGTTGAAATTCAGAAAGTATAATATTTAGATGCTAGCGCATCTTACAGTGGTTCTACTATCCGGTCACACCCACTCATACGCTTACAAGGCTCAAACGACGGTTTTCGGATTTTCTAGAAAAGTTGATATCTCGGTAACTATAAGAGATAGAAAGTTCGGATCAAGCATGTAGGTTTTAATAATGCTCCCAATGCGAATTGGTTTTTAACGATGAAGCCACGCCCACTCTAACGCAAAATGCAAAAATCTCGAAAGCTATAAGAGCTACAAAATTTTGCTTAGGAACACGTATTTAAGAAATGTCTCTGCAACTTGCTACGAAGTTGCATCAGGCCACGCCCACTCTAACGCCCACAAACCGCGGAAAACTGTGGCGTCTATAACATTATTATGAATGCCTTCGTTTGACCCTGTATAACTTATTTCTGTTAATATCTATCGATTTACCAAAGATTTTAAAAATCGGAACATTATTTCGCTATTTATAAAGAAATTAAGGTTATAAGGCCTCACATGGGCAGTGACGTCACTATAAGCATACTCAACATACTTCCTCTGACAATAGGTGGCGCCTTGTGAATTTCCACTAGCAAAATTAATATTTTCAAATTGTGTTAAACAGTAACGGGTATCTCATAGTCGCGGCACTCGACTATTGCGTTTCCTCTTGTTTTTTCTTAAGACTCGAGAAACAATTAAACTCTTTCTCGTTAAACGTGAAATCGTTGCCTTTCCTTAGCATATCGTAAAGTGGCTTGGCTAAAACAGAAAAGTCTTTTATAAAGCGTCTAAAATATGAGCATAAACCCAAAAAGCTTTGTACGTTGTGTAATTTTTCTGGAATCGGAAAGTTTTTAATAGCATCAAGCCCTCTATCATCTGCTCTAATTTCTTCTTTAGTTATAAAGAATCCTAAATAGTTTATGCTTGACTGCGTAAACTCACATTTATCTAGCCGCAGCTCTAACTTATTATTAACTAACCGAATAAACACTTCCTTTAATGTACTTAAATGTTCCTCTATATCTGTGCTAGCCAACATTATGTCATCCATGTATACAATAACCTTATTTTCTCTAATCAAATCGGAAAAAATTTTGTTTACGAAACGTTGAAAAACGGCTGAAGCATTTTTTATTCCCATGGGCATTCTCAAAAATTCAAACTGTCCTAAAGGAGTCACAAAAGACGTGTACTTTATCGAATCATCGCTCACGAATACGTGGAAATACCCATTTTTAGATCGAGCTTTGAAAATACACTCTTATTGACTAGTTTGTCCAAGAGGTCATCTATTAGAGGCAGAGGATAGTTGTCTTTTAACCTAAGATCTCCAGTTTTCTTCTTTACCAACACGATTGGAGAAGCATATTCCGAGTCACTATTTTTTATAATACCTTTATCTAGGTATTCGTCTTACATTTTTTGGAGCTGATCCTTTTCACTATATGATAGCCGCCTAGGTGAACAACTGAACGGCTTCGATTTTTCTATGTTAATTTTCATTTCGCACCTGGTAAAAGGTATTTCTGGTCTTTTTGCAGTATCGTATAACGTATTAAACATTTTGATAAACCTGCACTTGGTCTCGTAGTCAATTTCATTACCACAGCTATATTCCGGGAATTGATTATCCACAACGTTGATACTTAACATATCCTCATCAAATGTTTCTTCTAAAACGCTCTTTGTAAGATTTTCGGTTTGTTTTCCTAATAGTTGCTCTTCAAAAGTTTTATTTCCTAACAGTTGGTTCTTAACAGTCTCTTCTCCTACCAGTTGCTTCTTAACAATTTCATTTCCTAACAGTTGCTCCTTAATAATCTCTTTTCCTAAAAGTTTTTTTTTAACAGTCTCTTTTTCTACCAATTGTTTCTTAACAGTCTTATTTTTAGTTAGGCAATCCGTACAAAAAGCATCTGACAACTCAGCCATTGCATATCGTTGCCCCTTCGTCCCACACAACAGCTTCAAGTTGCAGGTGTGACAGACGGAGTTCTTTTTGTAAATACTATAATCACTATTCTTAATAGTGTCAAGGGTGTCTAGATTAATGCTTAATCCATAAACATCCATAAAATCCCTTCCCAGAATTGCATCATGGCTTATGGACTCATCAGCGACAATTATTAACTCAAAATGAATCTTTATTCCTTTCTTCATTATAAAGCACAACGTTTTTGCTTTTACATTAAGTTGGCTCTTATTTATACCATAATATGGAGTGTTAACTTTATTAATGTGCGTTCCATAAGGGACTTTGGATAGTTTTATAAAAGATATCGCGCTGCCTGAGTCTATAAGCGATTCTGCAATAATTGGTACATTAAAATAATAAACAAAAAAAAATTGGATAGATCTTACATAGTTGTTTTTGTCGCTAGCGCTCATCTTCTGGGGGCATTGCCCTACGAAGTGCCCCATTTCTCCACAGGCGAAACAGGATCCGGGAGCCCGTTTTAGCTTGCGGCAATCCTTCGCGAAATGGCCCTTGGAGTTGCAGTTCCTGCAACGCAGATCATTATTCCCAAAGACTTCCATTGATGACTTCTTCGCTGCGTTGGCTTCATTTATCTGCGGGAGGCAGATATTTGATTTGCTCTAAAAGCTCATCTGTGTCCAGGTTGATGGGTTGAGCCAACATCATTTTCTCCTCGCAGTACATGGCAAAACGCTCGGTTTGCTGCCATTTACGTTGCTCGAACTTGCGACGCTGTTCGGACTTAGATGATGTTTGCCCGAAGGCCATAATCAGCTGCTCGCATAACCTCTCGAAAGGTTCCAGCATCCTAGTAGGGTTGGCATGCAACCAGCGCTGTGCCTTTCCCTTAAGCTTCGTAACGAATAGCATCCTTAGGCCGTCGTCGGCCAATGTATATACCTGTCCAATATTCTTGAGGTGTTCCACCCAGTTGCGAGCACACATGTTTTCGTCAAAGTCTATGGCTGCTTCGTTGGCGAAAGACAATGATGCTGCTGATGCAGCCCGGTTGGTGGTTCTGTCGGCGTTAAAAACGGCTATTGTTTGCTGAACCGAATACTGCCAAACTGCTGGTGTTGCCACCCGATGTTACGCCTTGCAGGGCTGCTGAACCGTTCAGGCTTGCAGTGCTGCCACCAAGTGCGTCGTCGTTTGAGGTCGGTGGCACGATCAGACTCACAGGGTTGCCAATTGATGCATGCACATGCGACTGCGGCAGAAGGTTCGAGACTCCAACTGCTTGTTGTTGTTGCTGTTGTGTGGCGCCACGTGTCTGCGCCTGCTGCAACAAACTGCGATGAGAGCCAACTTCTGCCTGCAGCTACCTGATAATAGCAAGAAGCTCATGTTGCTCGAGAGCATCCCGGGAAATCACCCTCTGTGCAGCCTCTGGAGCGTTGTCCGGTTCGTTGCCCTCGGCGCCTTGAAGTTCTTGGGCGGAGGCGACGTCATGATCCTCTCCAGGATTCTCGTTATCGGGATAATCCTCTCCGTGGTTTTGGTTGGCGTCCTTACGTGGTGCATGGCCGCGCTCTTCACGAGGAACACTCCCAAGGCGAGCCATCAATTCGGCTTTAAGGCCTTGAGTTGGCAGTCCCAACGCGGAAAGCCATCTTTTCAACTGCACAACCGAGTATTCGTTAAAGTTAATTTCGTCCATTGCGTAGATCTGAACCACTTCTGAATTTGTGGAAGGGACAGTTTTATAATAATGCACACAGTTTTACTCAAAGCACGTCCACTTTATTCAGCTCGTGTATCTAGAATGTCCCACATTGGGCTTTCTTACAGTTAATGTTAATCTTAATGTTAGCTTAACATCTACAATCGAGGGTTTTGTCGGTAATAAGGTGACCATATACTCAGCCTACCACAGTCTGTATGTTTGACTGTCTGTATGTCTGTATGTCTGTATGTCTGTATGTCTGTATGTCTGTATGTCTGTATGTCTGTATGGCTGTATGTCTGTATGTCTGTATGTCTGTAAGTCTGTATGTCTGTATGTCTGTATGTCTGTATGTCTGTATGTCTGTATGTCTGTATGTATGTATGTCTGTATGTCTGTATGTCTGTATCTCTGTATCTCTGTATGTCTGTATGTCTGTATGTCTGTATGTCTGTATGTCTGTATGTTTGTATGTCTGTATGTCTGTATGTCTGTATGTCTGTATGTCTGTATGTCTGTATGTCTGTATGTCTGTATGTCTGTATGTCTGTATGTCTGTATGTCTGTATGTCTGTATGTCTGTATGTCTGTATGTCTGTATGTCTGTATGTCTGTATGTCTGTATGTCTGTATGTCTGTATGTCTGTATGTCTGTATGTCTGTATGTCTGTATGTCTGTATGTCTGTATGTCTGTATGTCTGTATGTCTGTATGTCTGTATGTCTGTATGTCTGTATGTCTGTATGTCTGTATGTCTGTATGTCTGTATGTCTGTATGTCTGTATGTCTGTATGTCTGTATGTCTGTATGTCTGTATGTCTGTATGTCTGTATGTCTGTATGTCTGTATGTCTGTATGTCTGTATGTCTGTATGTCTGTATGTCTGTATGTGTCTGTATGTCTGTATGTCTGTATGTCTGTATGTCTGTATGTCTGTATGTCTGTATGTCTGTATGTCTGTATGTCTGTATGTCTGTATGTCTGTATGTCTGTATGTCTGTATGTCTGTATGTCTGTATGTCTGTATGTCTGTATGTCTGTATGTCTGTATGTCTGTATGTCTGTATGTCTGTATGTCTGTATGTCTGTATGTCTGTATGTCTGTATGTCTGTATGTCTGTATGTCTGTATGTCTGTATGTCTGTATGTCTGTATGTCTGTATGTCTGTATGTCTGTATGTCTGTATGTCTGTATGTCTGTATGTCTGTATGTCTGTATGTCTGTATGTCTGTATGTCTGTATGTCTGTATGTCTGTATGTCTGTATGTCTGTATGTCTGTATGTCTGTATGTCTGTATGTCTGTATGTCTGTATGTCTGTATGTCTGTATGTCTGTGTGTCTGTATGTCTGTATGTCTGTATGTCTGTATGTCTGTATGTCTGTATGTCTGTATGTCTGTATGTCTGTATGTCTGTATGTCTGTATGTCTGTATGTCTGTATGTCTGTATGTCTGTATGTCTGTATGTCTGTATGTCTGTATGTCTGTATGTCTGTATGTCTGTATGTCTGTAGAAGGTTCGAGACTCCAACTGCTTGTTGTTGTTGCTGTTGTTTGGCCCCACGTGTCTGCGCCTGCTGCAACAAACTGCGATGAGGGCCAACTTCTGCCTGCAGCTACCTGATAATAGCAAGAAGCTCATGTTGCTCGAGAGCATCCCGGGAAATCACCCTCTGTGCAGCCTCTGGAGCGTTGTCCGGTTCGTTGCCCTCGGCGCCTTGAAGTTCTTGGGCGGAGGCGACGTCATGATCCTCTCCAGGATTCTCGTTATCGGGATAATCCTCTCCGTGGTTTTGGTTGGCGTCCTCACGTGGTGCATGGCCGCGCTCTTCACGAGGAACACTCCCAAGGCGAGCCATCAATTCGGCTTTAAGGCCTTGAGTTGGCAGTCCCAACGCGGAAAGCCATCTTTTTAACTGCACAACCGAGTATTCGTTAAAGTTAATTTCGTCCATTGCGTAGATCTGAACCACTTCTGAATTTGTGGGAGGGACAGTTTTATAATAATGCACACAGTTTTACTCAAAGCACGTCCACTTTATTCAGCTCGTGTATCTAGAATGTCCCACATTGGGCTTTCTTACAGTTAATGTTAATCTTAATGTTAGCTTAACATCTACAATCGAGGGTTTTATCGGTAATAAGGTGACCATATACTCAGCGTACTACAGTCTGTATGTTTGAATGTCTGTATGTCTGTATGTCTGTATGTCTGTATGTCTGTATGTCTGTATGTCTGTATGTCTGTATGTCTGTATGTCTGTATGTCTGTATGTCTGTATGTCTGTATGTCTGTATGTCTGTATGTCTGTAAGTCTGTATGTCTGTATGTCTGTATGTCTGTATGTCTGTATGTCTGTATGTCTGTATGTCTGTATGTCTGTATGTCTGTATGTCTGTATGTCTGTATGTCTGTATGTCTGTATGTCTGTATGTCTGTATGTCTGTATGTCTGTATGTCTGTACGTCTGTATGTCTGTATGTCTGTATGTCTGTATATCTGTATGTCTGTATGTCTGTATGTCTGTATGTCTGTATGTCTGTATGTCTGTATGTCTGTATGTCTGTATGTCTGTATGTCTGTATGTCTGTATGTCTGTATGTCTGTATGTCTGTATGTCTGTATGTCTGTATGTCTGTATGTCTGTATGTCTGTATGTCTGTATGTCTGTATGTCTGTATGTCTGTATGTCTGTATGTCTGTATGTCTGTATGTCTGTATGTCTGTATGTCTGTATGTCTGTATGTCTGTATGTCTGTATGTCTGTATGTCTGTATGTCTGTATGTCTGTATGTCTGTATGTCTGTATGTCTGTATGTCTGTATGTCTGTATGTCTGTATGTCTGTATGTCTGTATGTCTGTATGTCTGTATGTCTGTATGTCTGTATGTCTGTATGTCTGTATGTCTGTATGTCTGTATGTCTGTGTGTCTGTATGTCTGTATGTCTGTATGTCTGTATGTCTGTATGTCTGTATGTCTGTATGTCTGTATGTCTGTATGTCTGTATGTCTGTATGTCTGTATGTCTGTATGTCTGTATGTCTGTATGTCTGTATGTCTGTATGTCTGTATGTCTGTATGTCTGTATGTCTGTATGTCTGTATGTCTGTATGTCTGTATGTCTGTAGAAGGTTCGAGACTCCAACTGCTTGTTGTTGTTGCTGTTGTTTGGCCCCACGTGTCTGCGCCTGCTGCAACAAACTGCGATGAGGGACAACTTCTGCCTGCAGCTACCTGATAATAGCAAGAAGCTCATGTTGCTCGAGAGCATCCCGGGAAATCACCCTCTGTGCAGCCTCTGGAGCGTTGTCCGGTTCGTTGCCCTCGGCGCCTTGAAGTTCTTGGGCGGAGGCGACGTCATGATCCTCTCCAGGATTCTCGTTATCGGGATAATCCTCTCCGTGGTTTTGGTTGGCGTCCTTACGTGGTGCATGGCCGCGCTCTTCACGAGGAACACTCCCAAGGCGAGCCATCAATTCGGCTTTAAGGCCTTGAGTTGGCAGTCCCAACGCGGAAAGCCATCTTTTCAACTGCACAACCGAGTATTCGTTAAAGTTAATTTCGTCCATTGCGTAGATCTGAACCACTTCTGAATTTGTGGAAGGGACAGTTTTATAATAATGCACACAGTTTTACTCAAAGCACGTCCACTTTATTCAGCTCGTGTATCTAGAATGTCCCACATTGGGCTTTCTTACAGTTAATGTTAATCTTAATGTTAGCTTAACATCTACAATCGAGGGTTTTTGTCGGTAATAAGGTGACCATATACTCAGCCTACCACAGTCTGTATGTTTGACTGTCTGTATGTCTGTATGTCTGTATGTCTGTATGTCTGTATGTCTGTATGTCTGTATGTCTGTATGTCTGTATGTCTGTATGTCTGTATGTCTGTAAGTCTGTATGTCTGTATGTCTGTATGTCTGTATGTCTGTATGTCTGTATGTCTGTATGTATGTATGTCTGTATGTCTGTATGTCTGTATCTCTGTATCTCTGTATGTCTGTATGTCTGTATGTCTGTATGTCTGTATGTCTGTATGTTTGTATGTCTGTATGTCTGTATGTCTGTATGTCTGTATGTCTGTATGTCTGTATGTCTGTATGTCTGTATGTCTGTATGTCTGTATGTCTGTATGTCTGTATGTCTGTATGTCTGTATGTCTGTATGTCTGTATGTCTGTATGTCTGTATGTCTGTATGTCTGTATGTCTGTATGTCTGTATGTCTGTATGTCTGTATGTCTGTATGTCTGTATGTCTGTATGTCTGTATGTCTGTATGTCTGTATGTCTGTATGTCTGTATGTCTGTATGTCTGTATGTCTGTATGTCTGTATGTCTGTATGTCTGTATGTCTGTATGTCTTTATGTCTGTATGTCTGTATGTCTGTATGTCTGTATGTCTGTATGTCTGTATGTCTGTATGTCTGTATGTCTGTATGTCTGTATGTCTGTATGTCTGTATGTCTGTATGTCTGTATGTCTGTATGTCTGTATGTCTGTATGTCTGTATGTCTGTATGTCTGTATGTCTGTATGTCTGTATGTCTGTATGTCTGTATGTCTGTATGTCTGTATGTCTGTATGTCTGTATGTCTGTATGTCTGTCTGTATGTCTGTATGTCTGTATGTCTGTATGTCTGTATGTCTGTATGTCTGTATGTCTGTATGTCTGTATGTCTGTATGTCTGTATGTCTGTATGTCTGTATGTCTGTATGTCTGTATGTCTGTATGTCTGTATGTCTGTATGTCTGTATGTCTGTATGTCTGTATGTCTGTATGTCTGTATGTCTGTATGTCTGTATGTCTGTATGTCTGTATGTCTGTATGTCTGTATGTCTGTATGTCTGTATGTCTGTATGTCTGTATGTCTGTATGTCTGTATGTCTGTATGTCTGTATGTCTGTATGTCTGTATGTCTCTGTCTGTCTGTCTGTATGTCTGTATGTCTGTATGTCTGTATGTCTGTATGTCTGTATGTCTGTATGTCTGTATGTCTGTATGTCTGTATGTCTGTATGTCTGTATGTCTGTATGTCTGTATGTCTGTATGTCTGTATGTCTGTATGTCTGTATGTCTGTATGTCTGTATGTCTGTATGTCTGTATGTCTGTATGTCTGTATGTCTGTATGTCTGTATGTCTGTATGTCTGTATGTCTGTATGTCTGTATGTCTGTATGTCTGTATGTCTGTATGTCTGTATGTCTGTATGTCTGTATGTCTGTATGTCTGTATGTCTGTATGTCTGTATGTCTGTATGTCTGTATGTCTGTATGTCTGTATGTCTGTATGTCTGTATGTCTGTATGTCTGTATGTCTGTATGTCTGTATGTTGTATGTCTGTATGTCTGTATGTCTGTATGTCTGTATGTCTGTATGTCTGTATGTCTGTATGTCTGTATGTCTGTATGTCTGTATGTCTGTATGTCTGTATGTCTGTATGTCTGTATGTCTGTATGTCTGTATGTCTGTATGTCTGTATGTCTGTATGTCTGTATGTCTGTATGTCTGTATGTCTGTATGTCTGTATGTCTGTATGTCTGTATGTCTGTATGTCTGTATGTCTGTATGTCTGTATGTCTGTATGTCTGTATGTCTGTATGTCTGTATGTCTGTATGTCTGTATGTCTGTATGTCTGTATGTCTGTATGTCTGTATGTCTGTATGTCTGTATGTCTGTATGTCTGTATCTCTGTATGTCTGTATGTCTGTATGTCTGTATGTCTGTATGTCTGTATGTCTGTATGTCTGTATGTCTGTATGTCTGTATGTCTGTATGTCTGTATGTCTGTATGTCTGTATGTCTGTATGTCTGTATGTCTGTATGTCTGTATGTCTGTATGTCTGTATGTCTGTATGTCTGTATGTCTGTATGTCTGTATGTCTGTATGTCTGTATGTCTGTATGTCTGTATGTCTGTATGTCTGTATGTCTGTATGTCTGTATGTCTGTATGTCTGTATGTCTGTATGTCTGTATGTCTGTATGTCTGTATGTCTGTATCAGAGAACGTCAAGGGTGTCTTTTTTCGGCACCCGAATCACACTCATGCATTTCGAGTGTGTGTCGCACTCATGAACAGCAAGAAAAGAGCACACCCGGAGTGCACAGATCGCTTTGTGCGTTTAGGGGTGTTTGCGTTTTTGACACCCGCTCAATTCTAGGCACATGATCCCAATGCACAGACACCGACACACTCATAGCAAATGAAGCGAGTGTCTGAGATACCCATGTTTTTGGAAAAAGTGAGTCGGGTGTCTTGAAAATGAGTCGAGTGTCTTGAAATGATTCGAGTGTCTTGAAAATGAGTCGGTGTCTTCCGGCTGTCTTCAGTGTACTGGGTCTTGAGCAGATCGGTGAGGGCTGACCGAATAATTTTACATGAAAGGGAAGGAAGGAAATCCCAATAATGGCCCTTAAAAAAGGCCAAATATTTTAGGATTTTCCATGTCAAGCCATCTACCTGTTATTCGCAGTGCAATTGACTTATGATCTGTATTCTTATACGCATCTGCAAAAAACGGGAATACATTTGCAGGTAGATGGTTTGATAACAACACGGAAAATCCTAAAATATTGATGCAATGTACGTTTTTTTTTTGGGTTTTTTAAGACTTTGTCATTAAATACTTGTAATGATTATAAACTCTTATTTTTTAATATTAGTTACTGAAGACGGCAATAATTTGTATTATTAGAAATATACTTTTCTATGATTAAATTATTGGGATTTCCATCCTTCCTTTCATGTAAAATTATCTGGTCAACCCTCAATGACCTGCTCAGCTAATACAGCTGAAGACACCCGAAACACCCGACTCCATTTCAAGACACTCGACTCATTTTCAAGACACCCCGACTCACTTTTCCCAAAAAACATGGGTGTCTCAGACACTCGCTTCATTTGCTATGAGTGTGTCGGGTGTCTGTTGAAAAGAGTACTGGGTGCGCAAGTGCACATTCAAAATGAGCTTGTGCAAGGCACACACCCTTATTTTATGTCTGTATGTCTGTATGTCTGTATGTCTGTATGTCTGTATGTCTGTATGTCTGTATGTCTGTATGTCTGTATGTCTGTATGCCTGTATGTCTGTATGTCTGTATGTCTGTATGTCTGTATGTCTGTATGTCTGTATGTCTGTATGTCTGTATGTCTGTATGTCTGTATGTCTGTATGTCTGTATGTCTGTATGTCTGTATGCTTCTGTATGTCTGTATGTCTGTATGTCTGTGGCTGTCTGTATGTCTGTATGTCTGTATGTCTGTATGTCTGTATGTCTGTATGTCTGTATGTCTGTATGTCTGTATGTCTGTATGTCTGTATGTCTGTATGTCTGTATGTCTGTATGTCTGTATGTCTGTATGTCTGTATGTCTGTATGTCTGTATGTCTATGTATGTCTGTATGTCTGTATGTCTGTATGTCTGTATGTCTGTGGCTGTCTGTATGTCTGTATGTCTGTATGTCTGTATGTCTGTATG
>NW_024572839.1:0-646 GCF_018153835.1 Drosophila eugracilis | reverse complement strand
GTATGCCGCACAGTGTCAACCCTGGCGCTGCAGGCATTGTTGAGTTCCCGCGCCTTCTTGACTTGGCTGTTACGCGGAAGCAGTCAAGTACAAGTTGAAGCGTGGATACCCGCTGGAGGAGGACGACTGGCTCTATAGAAGACAGGTCTGAGCTGGACACAACACCGAAAAGCGAGTAGACGGATGCGTCCTGTCGGACTGGCAGAGCAGATGGATGATGGAGACCGCTGGATGGGGGTGACTTTACAAGTTCATCCCGGATGGTAAGTTCCTTCACGGAATCCAATTGATACTCGATGCGCGCAGGACTTGATGACAGGTATGGGTCGTTCAGTAACGCATTTCTGCATAACATAGCCCCGTGATTCTCGCACAAGTCTTCATATGTGGCGATCCAAACGAGGATCAGAGCATATCTATGTGCTTGCCCTCTATGTGCAGACTTGAGGACCCGATGGACTGGCTTAGGCACGTTACAGCTGAATACTTTCAAAGGACTGGAGAGCAGCGACAGACCAGGGAGACTCGCAGAGTTTGTAAGCTGAGGAGGTGTTTCTCGGAGAAGTTGAAGGGGCCGTTAGGGGTCCAGAGCATCCTTTGCCGTGTGGTTGGCGTAGAATACTGCCTCGTTCGCCATAGCTTGTCG
>NW_024572838.1:0-323 GCF_018153835.1 Drosophila eugracilis | reverse complement strand
GGCAATTTACGTGTATGGCTTCCTAAACCCATTTAAAGTTTATGGTGTACTTTTTATAAACGACAATGGATGTGATGCCAATGTAATTTGTAACATAGTAAAACGGGAGGATCTTCGATCACCCCATGGCGCGCTAGTTACATCATAAAAACATTATTTAATACAATGACAAAACCTAGAATCA
Source organism: Drosophila eugracilis (assembly GCF_018153835.1). Classification (NCBI taxonomy): domain Eukaryota; kingdom Metazoa; phylum Arthropoda; class Insecta; order Diptera; family Drosophilidae; genus Drosophila; species Drosophila eugracilis. Next base: position 139 of record NW_024572838.1, on the reverse strand, counting down.
GGTATAAACGACTTTTGTAATAGGCAAGGTGTTGTAGTGGTTGAGCAGCTGCCATACTGCGATCCACGAATCATCGCCTGGTTGATGATTCGATTAGATGATATGGATTGGATGGGTTTCTATCTATATCATCATATTT
>NW_024572837.1:0-400 GCF_018153835.1 Drosophila eugracilis | reverse complement strand
TCATCTTATTAGTGACGCCGTAATAAAAGTACTTCGATAAATAAATAAAGAAATTATAGTAAGTTCAAGTCCCATAAAGAGATTAAGTTAATAATATGGGAGTCTATAGGTGTCCAATAGTCCCCATAATGGTAAATAAATGAAACGTCATCTTATTAGGTGACTTTTGTAATGTTAGCACTTCTATATAAATAAAGAAATTATATAAGTACAAGTCTCATAAAGAGACTAAGTTAACAATATGGGAATCTATAGGTGTCCAATAATCCTCATAATGGTAGCCAACTGAAACGTCATTTTATTAGTGACGCCGTAATAAAAACATTTCTATATGAAGTAGAGAAATTATAGCTAAGTACAAGTCTCTTAAAGAGATTAAGTTAATAATATGGGAATCTAT
>NW_024572836.1:0-2300 GCF_018153835.1 Drosophila eugracilis | reverse complement strand
AAAAAATAGAAAAAACCATAATATGATGAAACCTTTAGTATGAAAATGACGTTTTCACTGAAGGCGTCCAAAAAACATATATAGGTAGGCAGTGGTTGCCGACCCAGATATATTGACCAAAACTTATGTTATGTCAATAATAATAAAAAATTATGTATTATACATATAAATATGATAAGTTATATATTGATATAACTTATAAATACAATATTTATATGAAATAATAAGAAAATATATCTATATTATATGGAAAATATAGAAAATCAATAATATGATGAAACCTTAGTATGAAAATGACGTTTTTACTGAAGTCGTTCCAAAAACATATATAGGTAGGCAGTGGTTGCCGACCTAGATATATTGACCAAAACTTATGTTAAGTCAATAATAAGAAATTATGTAATATATATATATAAATATAATAAGTTATATATTGATATAACTTATAAATACAATATTTATATGAAATAATATAAAAAATATATATATTATATGGAAAAATAGAAAAATCCATAATATGATGAAACCTTAGTATGAAAATGACGTTTTCACTGAAGGCGTGTCCAAAAACATATATAGGTAGGCAGTGGTTGCCGACCAGATATATTGACCAAAAACTTATGTTAAGTCAATAATAATAAGAAATTATGTATTATACATATAAATATAATAAGTTATATATTGATATAACTTATAAATACAATATTTATATGAAATAATATAAAAAAATATATATTATATGGAAAAAATAGAAAAATCCATAATATGATGAAACCTTAGTATGAAAAATGACGTTTTCACTGAAGGCGTCCAAAAACATATATAGGTAGGCAGTGGTTGCCGACCAGATATATTGACCAAAACTTATGTTAAGTCAATAACTAAATAAGAAATTATGTATTATACATATAAAATATAATAAGTTATATATTGATATAACTTATAAATACAATATTTATATGAAATAATATAAAAAAATATATATATTATATGGAAAAAATAGAAAAATCCATATGATGAAACCTAGTATGAAAAAATGACGTTTTCACTGAAGGCGTGTCCAAAAAACATATATAGGTAGGGCAGTGGTTGCCGACCAGATATAATTGACCAAAACTTATGTTATGTCATATAATAAGAAATTATGCATTATACATATATAAATATAATAAGTTATATATTGATATAATTTATAAATATAATATTTATAAGAAATAATATAAAATATAATTATATTATATGGAAAAATAGAAAAAATCCATAATATGATGAAACCTTTGGTATGAAAAAATGACAGTTTCTAATGATATGCAACTTAAACATATATAGGTAGGGGCAGTGGTTGCTATTCAGATAAAGTATTGACCAAAACTATGTTATGCTACATCATCAATAATAAGAAATTGAACATTATACATATAACTACTGGGTTATATCATGACTCTTATAGGTCTGTAATGTATATGAGACACTACATTAAACTTTCTTTATAATATAAAGAGAGAAAGCATATACATTTGGGTGCCAAAAGAATGAAAAGACCATTCCACTCGACAGCGTGTCCGTAGTGCATACTATAAGATGGTCAGTTGTTACACATCCAGTATTGATCAAAAATCTCTGAGCATTATATATATAAATTTGTCAATATTATAAAAGGAAATTTATAATAATAATATTAACTCGCATAAATTTGAGCCAATTTTCTCTCCTTTAGAATATTGAACCTTGGCTTACGCGGTTAATACATTTACTGCCCCTTAGATAATATCGTTGAAATAAGATCACGTTTATATAAGCTTACTATAACTACAAAATCTGCTCCAATTATTATCGTTAATTTCAACAGAAAGGTGGTATATAACTGTAACCTGATTGATATACCATATACTTACCAACAATTGACTGCTAGAACATCGTTTTCGGTATTATGGTTCAGCTGAGATCAAAGGAATTGTAAAAAAAATATTTTTTATATAAGTTGCCCGGTCTTATAATATTACACATTGAGAAAAAGTTTATATGAAAAAGATAAATTTTAAATTTATCATCAAAAATGCAAAAATGATTTAACTTACATTTTATATTGATTTAAACAAAAAATTAACATGTGGATACAATAATAATGTATGTGTCAGAAATAAAAAGATATTTTAGAATGAAATTATGTATATGGTATTTATAAAATATATAATGGAAATATATATTATTGTATTGAAAACTATTTCAATCGATAATTGGAGAACAAAAACGAATACGATGCTCATCAAGTATCGTATTCGAATATAAGAAATAAATAA
>NW_024572835.1:0-356 GCF_018153835.1 Drosophila eugracilis | reverse complement strand
AAATAATACTTTGAGAAATGTCTGGGGAAGTATAAAAATTTATCTGGGGAATTGTCTCCATATTAATGATATGAAAATTGAAAGCAATGGAAATGTTATTAATTTTCGTTGGTCTTGTTTGGGGGTTGTATTAGTGATATAAATGGAAATATAGACTTGTAAACGAACGTGAATAAAATGTGCCCATTCACATATATAAAAGAATGACTGCATTAAAAATGTTATATACAACCCTCAACTCCTATATATGGGACCTTACCCCCTGAATTTTCCCAAGCATATTAATTAGAGGAAAAAACCGCTAACAACGCGGTTTATAGCGGCGGAGCGAAAAGAAATCAACAGTTCAGCAGCAA
>NW_024572834.1:0-861 GCF_018153835.1 Drosophila eugracilis | reverse complement strand
GACCAATCGAACCATCCAGCAATGGTTCCTCCGAAGCTTCAGATAGCTGGTACCTTAAATATTATATAAAAATAATCTTATCTGGTAAAGCGAATGATTAGAGGCCTTAGGGTCGAAACGATCTTAACCTATTCTCAAACTCTTTAATGCAAGAACCTTAATCCTCTTGATATGAAGTTTATGTCATGATATAATGTGCCCAGTGGCCACTTTGGTAAGCAGAACTGGCGCTGTGGGATGAACCAAAACGTAATGTTACGGTGCCCAAATTAACAACTCATGCAGATACCATGAAAGGCGTGCTGGTTGCTTAAAACAGCAGATGGACGGTGATCATGGAAGTCGAAATCCACTAGGAGTGAGTAAAACTCACCTGCCGAAGCAACTAGCCCTAAAATGGATGGCGCTTAAGTTGTATACCTATACAATACCACTTAAAGTAGATGATGTATATTACTTGTAATATAAATTTGGAAACTTTAGTGAGTAGGAAAAATGCAATGGTATGCGTGAAGTGTTTGGCGTAAGCCTGCATGTAGCTGCCATTGGTACAGATCTTGGTGGTAGTAGCAAATAATCACCGAATGAGACCTTGGAGGACTGAAGTGGAGAAGGGTTCTTAAAGGAACAGTGGTTGATCACGAGTTAGTCGGTCCCTAAGTTCAAGGCGAAGCCGAAAAATTTACAAGTAAAACCGAAATATACAAAAAAAAGCTGGAAAAAATATAATTGGAATAATTTTGAACGAAAATGCAGTTTCCAATTCCGTAACCTGTTAGTATCAGTTTGTTATTAAATATGGGCCTCGTGCTCATCACAGCAGCTTAGGAACGACCATAAAGAAGCCGTCGAGAAGTATCG
>NW_024572833.1:0-1472 GCF_018153835.1 Drosophila eugracilis | reverse complement strand
GTATTATTGCTATAACTAAGCCAATAGTTACTCGAATCTGGAATGGCATATCTCGTTCGATTCCTTGTTAAATTTCTAACAAAACTGCATTCACAGCTAAAATTGCGAATTTTGATCCATTTCTCGCGAAAATGGACAATATAACCGTTATCAAATATGCCAACTTAAATTTTCCCATTTTTCCTAATTTAAATTGCAGTATTATTGCTATAACTAAGCCAATAGTTACTCGAATCTGGAATGGCATATCTCGTTCGATTCCTTGTTAAATTTCTAACAAATCTGCATTCACAGCTAAAATTGCGAATTTTGATCCATTTCTCGCGAAAATGGACAATATTACCCGTTATCAAATATGCCAACTTAAATTTTCCCATTTTTCTAATTTAAGTTGCAGTATTATTGCTATAACTAAGCCAATAGTTACTCGAATCTGGAATGGCATATCTCGTTCGATTCCTTGTTAAATTTCTAACAAAACTGCATTCACAGCTAAAATTCGAATTTTGATCCAATTCTCGCGAAAATGGACGATATTACCCGTTATCAAATATGCCAACTTAAATTTTCCCATTTTTTCTAATTTAAGTTGCAGTATTATTGCTATAACTAAGCCAATAGTTACTCGAATCTGGAATGGCATATCTCGTTCGATTCCTTGTTAAATTTCTAACAAAACTGCATTCACAGCTAAAATTGCGAGTTTTGATCCATTTCTCGCGAAAATGGACAATATTACCGTTATCAAATATGCCAACTTAAATTTTCCCATTTTTTCTAATTCTAAGTTGCAGTATTATTGCTATAACTAAGCCAATAGTTACTCGAATCTGGAATGGCATATCTCGTTCGATTCCTTGTTAAATTTCTAACAAAACTGCATTCACAGCTAAAATTGCGAATTTTGATCCATTTCTCGCGAAAATGGACAATATAACCGTTATCAAATATGCCAACCTAAATTTTCCCATTTTTTCTAATTTAAGTTGCAGTATTATTGCTATAACTAAGCCAATAGTTACTCGAATCTGGAATGGCATATCTCGTTCGATTCCTTGTTAAATTTCTAACAAAACTGCATTCACAGCTAAAATTGCGAATTTTGATCCATTTCTCGCGAAAATGGACAATATTACCCGTTATCAAATATGCCAACCTAAATTTTCCCATTTTTCCTAATTTAAGTTGCAGTATTATTGCTATAACTAAGCCAATAGTTACTCGAATCTGGAATGGCATATCTCTGCTCGATTCCTTGTTAAATTTCTAACAAAACTGCATTCACAGCTAAAATTGCGAATTTTGATCCATTTCTCGCGAAAATGGACAATATTACCGTTATCAAATATGCCAACTTAAATTTTCCCATTTTTCCTAATTTAAGTTGCAGTATTATTGCTATAACTAAGCCAATAGTTACTCGAATCTGGAATGGCATATCTCTTTCGATTCCTTGTTAAATTTCTAACAAA
>NW_024572832.1:0-37660 GCF_018153835.1 Drosophila eugracilis | reverse complement strand
TACATATGTACGTTCCTTAAGAAGTAGTAATTCAAAAGTAAACAAAATAAACTTAAGCTTAAGCGTATTTATAAAAATTTATTGTGTCAATAAACATTCTTAATTGCCGCACTGATTTCACAGTAAGATTTTGGAGATCAAGAAGGCGATTAATCTGATCGGAAAAAATTTTCCTTTTATTTTCATACCGCTTGGTTAACAATTCCCAAGCGGCCTCATAGTTTTCTGATCCCAACAATAAGTGAGAAACCACATTCCTGGCTTCTCCCTTTAGTGAGATTTTAAGGTAATTAAATTTTAAGGAAGGACTGAGATCCTCCCTTAAATATATGAGTTCATTAAATAACTCATAAAATAGGTCCCAATCTTTGGAATTGCGTTGGCAAATCATCAATTTTATGATTTCCAACCTCTACCTTACTTCAAATATATCATCATACCTTTTAATCGTGACGTCCGTAGTGTTTCCCTGCTTTAAAAGAACTAGCTTATCCCAATAAAAATTTATCTTCCCAATCCTAATTTCAAAAGTTTTAATTTTATCGTTTTGAATGTCCTCAAATGTGTCTTTTAAATACCTTTCTAACTGCTCAATCGCTATATCTAACTGGCTTTCGCAGCTTACATTTGATTCTATTTTCTGCTCGTTTGCCATTAATTTTCCCTCGGACTTATCAGAATCAGCTAACACTTTATCTAGTCTTACTTTAATTCTATTAAAAATCGAGAGCATTTCTTCATAATGACTCTTTACAAAGTAGTCATGGTCAACTACTCCAATATGTACCAGAGCTTTATGGTTTTGGATGCACTCGGCTTTCAGCTCATCAAATTTCTTCAAATATTCAAATGATAAGCTTGGGGAGAACTTCCAGCGCCGTAAGGGCTTTGGTAATCTCCACCTGCCTTTTTATAAGTGCGATAGTTTGATCGGACAACATTTTTGCTATATACTTTTTATACTACAAAAAATTATATTAACCGACTTAAATTACCGACAACTTATATAATAATTTTATAATATATATAAATTATTTTTAATTTTCAATTATTTAATTATGAATAATAGGACTTATCTGATCCTATTTATTTTTTATGGTTGCCGCTGCTGTCGTCGCTGCTGACTCTATGATGTTCGATGTTTTTTCCGTTGTCGATTAAAGTTGACTTTGGTAGATGCTGTCCTCGATATTGTAGTTGTAGTTGTAGTCGTAGACGTGCTGAAGTCCTTGAAGTCCTGGCGTCCTTGTATGCAGATGATTTACGATCTTTTTTTTTTTTTTGAGTTTTTATATTGGGAGTCACTTATTTTTGGGGTCACTTTGATATTATTATACTCGTTATTTTTTCAATGAATTTGGGAGTCACTTTTTCATTATTATTCGCGTTATTTTTCAATGAACTTGGGAGTCACTTTTTCGATGTCGGCCTCGAATACGCCTGATTTTATTAAATCACTTTTTCGATGTTTGAAGGCCTCGAAAACGCCAAAAATAATAATTGCTCGATGGTAAAATTATTTTTATTTTGTAATTTGTCGATTTCTCGACCACTTTCACAACAAACTTGGACTTTTTTGTTGCAATACCATAGTTGAATTTTTTTATTATATCATAAAAGATTCTTTAATATCTTTTTGATTTTTATAAATTTTTTACTCTGTTTCTTACCACTGGTGGGGGATAACAAGAGTCAACTATTCATTAACACCTTAAACAAAAACTGCATGTGTTACACATTTTATTTTTTAGGTGCTGGCCTAAGTTCTGAGTCTCTTACCACTGGTGGGGGAAAACTGCAGAGTTGTCGAAGGACCAAAATGAAAGGGATGAATTATTAAAACAACCTTTTCCGTTTCCGTTTTATTTTCTAAGTCCCTGCTTAGGAAACTAACATGAAATTCTTATTCTGGTCTTATCTGTGGCCTACGCAGAGGCCGCGTCTGCCTGCGCGGGAGAGTTATCATTTGACCCCCGCACAGGAACCTTTGGCGCAGTGTGAGAAGCATCTCAAGTGATTATCTTCGGGTTGGCTCAAGTGGCCTGCACTTACCGATTACAAGTGCTAGCACCGCTCCCCTGTAGGGTCTACAATTACAGATCATAGTTTATGGCTCTGGATCGATTTACAACTGTCACATGACATGCACAGAGCTCATAAAGTATTATATTTTATTTTTATTAGTGTTCGTCTGAACAGCGTATGAGGTGACCTTCTAGGTATTTAGTTGAGCAAGTGATGATCTTTCAGCCGTACCGATGAGTACTTCCGAGCCATTGTACGCATTTTGGGTGTTTTGGTGACGCGTTGCTGTCACTTTACGCATTCGGTCCTTTATCTCCTTGTAGATCGGACAGCCCCTGTAGTTTGCCGTGTGGTTACCTTGGCAGTTGACGCATTTTTTATTTTTGGGGTTTTCTTCGTTGGCAGGGCAGTTAGCCGAATTGTGGAAGTCTCCACAGGCTACACAGTCAGTTCGAAGTGGGTATGGCCGGATCATGGTATCACCATAAGATACCCTGGCATCTCAAGATTATACATACGGAATTTCAATACATACATTTCAAGCTCTAATAGATTTTTCGTGATTTGTGGGCGTTAGAGTGGGCTTGGCAAGATGCTGAAATAATCCTGCTCTGCTTAGGGACCTCAAGAATCTGCACGCTTAATCTCAACGTTGTATATCTTATACTTCCTTAGATCTCAGCGTTCATACAGACACACGGACAGACGGACATGGTTTAATTGACTTCACTATTGATACTGATCAAGAATATATGTACATTATAGGGTTCGGAAACGCTTCGTGCTATTTGTTAAATACTTTTCAACGAATCTAATACACCCATTTACTCTACGAGTAACGGATACAAAACGGATATAAAACGGCGGCAGCGCCTGAGTCAAAAGGGCACCGGACATCAACAGCATGGAAAATCCTTCTATACCAACGCAGGAAAAATAAAGTGTGGTAGCCAAACCGCCGACTGAACCAACGAAGGAGACCTTTGAATGCGGAAGGCAATTCGCCGTCTGCAACATCGTGGGAGGAATCTGCTCCTGTCGAGTAAAAGGATGCACCAAGCCTACAGGAAGCCTTAGAGTTGTGTCCCATTGAAGAATATTGCCTCCTCACAATAGCTGAGTACAGGGCACGGCAGAAAAGAAACAAACAGACCATGAAAAGAAAGAAGGAGCGAAAGACTTGTTAAATTTCTCCAGCAACAACGGCTTATCAAGGACTATGCGAAAATGGCCACGACCCAGCAGGAAAAAGAAACACATGAAGAGACCATCAAGGCAATCGAAAAAGCAAGGGATGCTTTTATGCCAATGCCTAAGTTGCCTTTATTATTAAACAACCTCTAACTCAAGCCGACGCATGAAAGCGCTGTTTGAAAACTACTGTTAGGCTTTATACTAAAAACATGTAAATGATTTTGATTTAAATAGATCAAAATATAGTAAATCAGTTTTATGTAAACTAACTACAAAATATTTTGTTCTTTCATTTTGTATATCAAGAATTTATTCGATTATGTCAGCAGACTGAATTTATCGAATTTGAGTTCCCAGATTTCTTTTTATACAAATTAAATAACGGACTATATATTTCTGAGCGTTCCTCAGTGTTAGCTTGAAAAGTCTTGTTAGTTCATTAAAAGGACAACAATTTTTTAATTGTTAAAGGTATAAAATGGATTTAAATTTGGTTCGGCTCAGACGACAGCCAAACAAACGATAATACGGCTAATGCCGTTAACAACGTGAAAATCGTCGACCACACTCAAAAAATTGATACTCTAACTTTACTGCTCTTAATATTGACCATAGTTACAACTGCTTCTTACTTTCAATGTAAAACACAACAAGGAGATATATTAGCAGAGCAGATAACTTATAAAGACTCGTCTAAACGCTCAAAATATTTCATAATACGAGGTGTGTTCAAAAAGTAAGGTGACTCTTCAAATTTCGCGAATTTCAAATTTTTCGATTATCGAAACCTTTTAGAAGTTATACGAGTTGTGTTCAAAAAGTAAGGTGACTTTTCAAATTTCAAATTTTTCAAATTTTTCGATTATCTTCAGTTTTGGGAACAAGAAAAAGTCACATGGGGCCAAATCCGGTGAATATGGTGGCTGAGGCATTATTGTGGTGTTGTTTTTGGCCAAAAAATCCAAATCCTTTGATCCATATTTTTCGATAGCAAAAAATCGCCGAGCTCGCAAAATAACTTGTAACTTTACGCCTCTCACAACCAAACAAAAGAGGATGTTCCATTGAAACTTGGTACAGATGTTAGGGAAGAGTGTACCAATATAACAAAACAAAAAAATCGATAATCGAAAAATTTGAAATTCGCGAAATTTGAAGAGTCACCTTACTTTTTGAACACACCTCGTACACACCCGAAATTACCTTTTTTCCATTTTCTTATATAAAAAAAAATCAAAATGAATATCCAAGATACGATGCAGAAAGTTTATATTCAGCTGAAATCAGTCCTAAGGGAAAACAGGAAATTAGGTTGATATCATGTAATGCTAGTCTATAAAGTTTAGTTCATACTCATACATAACACACATATAATGGAATGTGGACAATTATACAAGTAGGTAATTAAATATGGTTCTGTCACAGATTTATGGGGTTTCCCCCACCCCGAAACCCATTCTCCGTCGTAAGTATGTATTCTGGCACAGAAATCATAAACCCATAAATTATAGTTTTTAAAATCAGTGCACGTGTTCAAAGAAGTAATAAAATGTGACGATTGTGTCATGATTAGTTTTCCAACCCCTATCCGTTATTTGGGAATATTGAAATGTATTCCTGACCCTAATTAGGAGGATTGGGAACGTCTTAAAGGGTTGAATTTTCTCAAAACACACTGTTAATTGCTATAAGTTAGTTTCCAAATAATTAAAACTTCAAATTTTACAATTCGGATGTCTTATTTATTCGAGATTCAGATCGGAACTATTCTACTTTACCTATCGATCCCTAATTTATAGCTGTGGGTGGCGGCGGCGCTGACAGCGGCGTTGGTAGCGTTGACAAAGTTGTTCGCTGGCAGCGGCGTTGGTAGCGTTGACAAAATTGCTTAGTTGCAGAATCTGCGGGGTCTGCAGAATTTGGGTCTGACCGGATGCTCGTGTTTATGTTATTGAACTTTATGTTATTGAACTTTAGGCTGGGTCTTATTGTGTTGCAACTTTTGTGCTCAACAATGTTGCAATATTTTCGGAGAAAAATATGAGGAAATATTGCTGTTGTTAACTCTCCCTCCTCAAAATCCTTCTTGTCCTCAAGAGGAGTTAAAAATATGGAATGTTATTGAATTCTGGTATTATTGTTTTAGGTGTTGATATGGTATTGGTCTTGTTATTTAGAACTTTTGGAAGTGTTTCCTGAACTTGTAAAATTACTTTTTCTTTTCTTTGGAAACATGTTTTAAATGTGATTAAAACAAGAACAATGGCACATGCTAAAGTGATAATTGTGATTCGGTTTAGGGTCGTATCGTTCTCTAATATTTGTAGGTGTCTCTTGTTTTTGACGTGTAGGGCTTTTAAGGCTTCTAAGGACAGTATCTGTAGACGCTCGGCTTCTATTGGTGTTATCTGGATTCGAGGTATTTCGGGTTTTGTTATTGTTTTTTCCTTATTTGCGTAGCTTTTTCCGTTTATATTTATAGTATCGTTGAAAAAATGAATTATGAAGGTGCCTTTTAAGTTGCGAGTAGTATTGTCTGCTATTACATTGCCGTCAAAGTCGTTGAGAAGTATCACGCCATCGTCTAGTTCTTCTATTGGCTCTATGTGGTCCGAGTTACTATAGTCACACAGCGATTCCTTTCCCTGAACTAATTTAGAAATACATTTCGATTCTCTTAGGTCAATTGTGTTTTCTTGTTTACAAATTTTGATGAGGTTGGATGTTTTACAATTTTTGGGTAAGCCAAATATTTTATTGTTTGATACAAAAATTTCGTTAATATCTAAATGTATTACTGATTGATTCTTAATAACAGGTTTGATTACAAGATTTTCGTAGTTGCATGGTTCAAGCTCGGGAATTTTGATCATGTAAATAATAGTCGTTTTATTCTGTAAGACAGACACATCAACAAATTCTAGCATTTCTTCAAGGGAAAAAGAGGAGATATTATTTCTTTGGAATATCTTGTTTATTTCGATTAACTCAAATTCATTTAGTAATAGGGTATTTAATACGTTAATTTTGGCCCATTGTATTGCGAATTTAATGTTTCCTATTTCTTCTTTTATTAGTCTAACTTGATTTTGTAAGTTTGATGCAATTTCATTGCTAAAACGATGGTCATTTTGAATGGTGTTCGCTAACATGTTCGAAATTGTTGTTAAGTTATTAATTCTCTCCTGAAGTTGGTTATTAATAATTATTTGTTCATTGTTATTTAATGCTAGGTTGTTTAAACTTTCTTCTATCATTACTAAATCTTCGAGATCTGGGCTACCTGCGATGTATTTCCAGGCCGAGCCGATCATATTTAAGGATCTGGTTTGGCGTTTTTTTGGTTCTATTGTGAGTGTACTAAGTGCTGTGAGTGATTGTGTTATTTCGTGTGTTAGAGTATGGTAGTGATAGCTATTTCTTAATCTGGTTTGTGTGTGTTCTCTTATTTGAAGTAATTCATTTTCGAGTTGGTTAAGATTAATTAAATGGATAAGTTTTACTGATGATATTTGTAGTTTCCCTATTCCCTTGTAGATTGTTATGGTGTGAGCGTCCGTATAGTTTGTAATGTCGGTGGCCGCGGTTACCAGAGGTAACAATATTGTTAGGAATAACATCCTGTAATAAAAATTTTCTATTAAACATCGGTATTTTAGGGTTATGGGCTGATCCCTCACGAACGGACTGATAACCCTAAGCGGACAATATCTTTAAAGTTATGGGTAATAGGTTTTTATTTCGGACAAAGGTAGACAAAGTTTCCTAATGGAGTGTCGGACTTAATCTCCTTTAATATTACTTTTGTGAACAACCCTTCCTGCTTCAGTAACTACGGTTGTATTTCTATTTTCTCGGACAATTTCTTTTTTAAAGCGTGGAGATAACTTGAGCCTAGTCTTGTATTTTGTTTAACAAATATTTCTTGCCCTGCCAAATAAGTTTTTATGTCTTTTCTTTTTTTGTTGTGGTTTTCGAGGTCAATTTTTTGCTTTTGTTTGAGGTTTTCTATATTATCGCGTCTGATTTTTTTGTATTGTTCTGGATCAGTAGTAATGTTTCTGCCAAAAAATATTTCTAACGGTCTCTTTTTTGTAACGGAGTGGATTGTGTAATTATATTCGTAAACGGCTCTATTTAATAGTTCTTCAAAAGTATTGTAGATTTGTTTTGTCTTGATGCATCGCATTATTTCAGAAAGAGTAGAGTGAAACCTTTCGATCTGACCGTTAACTGAACTTTTATAAGGTGGGGATCTAAAAATGGTAATATTTAATTGATCTTTCAACATAAAATTAATGGTTGCTGAGTTAAAGGATTTTTCGTTAGCCATTACAACGTATTTTGGTACACCGTAGTAAAATATAATATCGTGTAGCTGTTTTTTGATGTCTTCCGTTGATTTTGATTTGTTAATTTTTGCCTGTGCTAATTTAGAAAATTTGTCTATTGCGGTCAAAACTAGTTTTTTTTCTGTGGAAAAAATGTCAATATGAATTATATGTCCTGGGTATTCAGGAATTGGAGTTTCTGTAATTTCAGGGTTAGGTGGGTGTCTGTCGTATTCTCCTTCTTTACACATTTTGCATTGTTTTACTAAACTGGTTACCTTTTGTTTCATTTTAGGGAAGTAATATTTTTCTGTGAGCTGAATTTTATTTTCGTCTGCGTTTCTGTGGGCTCTGTTATGGGTTTCTAATATGATTTCTTCTTGGTCACTCTCGTTTGTTACGTCTTCTACTTTATTCTGTGTAAACCTGATTTTAAAAGATCTAAAATGTTCCGGATAAATTTTCTGTATTTCTCCCATAGTTTCCTCTGTTGTAAATATTCCATTTATTACTGATGGATTTAGATATTTTTTTAGTAATTTTATAAGAGTATTTTTTTGAAGGTCCGGTTGAGTGATAATGTGACGATGAAATGTGGGGAATGGAATTGTGAATTTATAGTCAGTGGATTTTCTTTATGAATAAATATTTGATTTTTGAATGCATTTATGGGTGCTTCTACATTGTAAATAAGATTGTGGCCTGAACTCTGAGCGCTATGTTGTGTTATGGTTAGTGAATTAATTTCATTGGTTTTTGGGATTCTAGATAAAGCATCAGCTACTATGTTTTCTTTTCCGGGTTTGTAAAGTAATTCTTTATTGTATTCGTCAAGGTATGATTTCCATCTCTTTATTGCGATTCCTCCTTTCCAGTTACAATCATGTGTAAGTGGTTCGTGATCGGTATAAATTTTAACTTTAGTGCCACCGTAAAGGTATCCTCTAAGCGATTTTACTGCCCAAGAGATGGCTAACATTTCTTTTTTAGCTGTTTCGTAATTTTCTTCTGTTTGTGATAAGGTTCTGGATATGAAAGCTATTGGTCTGTTTTTTTGTGAAAGTACTGCTCCTATTGCGTGGTCGGAAGCGTCTGTAGTTAGTACGAATTCCTCATTAAAGTTTGGGTATTGTAGTATTACGTCCTTTGATATTAGGGTGTTTTTTAGTTTATTAAAAGCTTGCACAGCTTCGTCGTTGAGGTGGATGGTTTTCTTTGATGAAGTTTTTTTTTAAATACGCCCGTCCTCGCCTCTAAGTAAAGTCGTGAGGGGTTTTGCTAGCGTAGCGTAACCCATAATAAATCTCCTATAATATCCCGACAGTCCAAGGAAGGATCTTAATTCTTTGACAGTTTTGGGACAAGGGTAGTTGGCGATCGCTTCTACCTTTCTGGGGTTTGTCTCTATTCCTTTATCTGATATTACGAAACCTAAGAATTCAACTTTATTTTTATAGAACTCGCACTTGTCTAGTTGGCATTTAATGTTGGCATTATTTAAGGTCTCAAATATTTTCCCTAAGTTTTTGGAATGGGTTTCGACGTCCGGGCTAAATACAATTATATCGTCGATATAAATATAACAGATTTTACCTATGTGTTCCCTAAGAATGTCGTCTAATGCTCTTTGGAATATGGATGGTGCGTTTTTTAACCCAAATGGAAGTCTTGTGAACTCATATTTTCCGTTGTTCACGGAAAAGGCAGTTTTTTCCATATCACACTCTTTTAAAGGAATTTGATGGAACCCGCTCTTGAGGTCTAGCACAGAAAACATTTTATTATTTCCTAGTTGTGCCAAAACTCCATTAATATCGGGTATGGGGTATCTGTCTGCTATTGTTACACTATTTAATTTCCTGTAATCTATTACCATTCTGTATTTTTGTATGTTGGTACTATCTAATTTTTTTGGGACTATCCAGACTGGTGAGTTGTAAGGTGATCTTGAGGGTCTTATTATATTGTTTTCTAAAAGTTCTTGTACTTGCCGGTCTATTTCGCCTTTAAGTGCCATGGGATATTGGTAAAATTTTGAATAAACTGGAGTGTCAGTATTTGTACGAATTTCGGCTTTTACATTTGTGGTGTAGGTCAGTTTTGCGTCGGGTTCGGCAAAGAGTTTCGGGTATTTTCGGAGAAGTTGGTTAAGTTCTATTTTTTGTGTCTTTTCAAGATGTTCTGTCCGAGGAATAATTAGGTTGACTGTTTCTACTTTTTCTTCTTTTATAGTTATGACTCTGCCGGATTTTAATGACATGGTTTTGTTTTTGGTGTCTATTATTGCTCCTAACTCTTTTAAACTGTCGTTTCCCAATATGGCATCAAATGTATTTAATGTTGGCAACAAAAAGAACTTAATTTTCGTATCGGTGTCATTGAATAGGTTTGCTAATTTATGGTGTGTGACTTTGCATTTTCCGCCAACTGATATGGCATCGAATGGGGATATGTTTTTTTCTGGATTTTTAATGAATTTAGGTAGTATATAATTTTTATTTGAGCCGGTATCAATAAGAATTTTTAGTATTTCTCCACTCCTGAATATGCATTCGAAATATGGTAATGAGGAGTTGGTTATTCTAAAAAATTAAGATATGTGTAGTCATATGGGTACCCCTGGTCTGCTTGCTCTATTCTGTCACAATATTCGGAAAGAGTGTCATGATATTCGGTCGAGTTTTCTTCGACGGTTTTTAGGGTTTGGTCGTACTGTTCGAGTGATTGTGATTCTTCTTCTTTTACTTCCGTTGAAGTACCTGTTGCTGACTGAATATTAAAGTTTCTGGATTTTTTTGCTGTCTCGTTAATTGGCATTGGTGGTCTTTTGCCGGCGTCAAATCGTCCTGGTTTATTCATGTAATTAATCTGTTTAGTTTGTAACGTCCTGTCCATGTCCATTGGTTCAGGTCGTGGTTGTGGCTTTGCGGCCAGAGGGCGAGGAGGTGGTTGGCTTCCTGAGGGCCGGGTCGTTACAAATGGGGCCAGGTTGCCTTTGAATGGTTGTTGGTGTGGAGTATAGTGTTGTCTATTTAAATTGGGTTGTGGAAAGAGAGTCTGGAACTGGGCGTTCCCTGTAGGGATTGACCATTGTGGCCATGTTGGTACGGCTGGTTGTATTTGTGGCACGAACCGTGAGGGTACGTCCTTAAAAGGCAATTGTTGCCTTCTGTTAGTTGCGTGGTTAGCTCGGAATGCCTGATTCTCAAGCTTTAAGCATAGGTGCAAAGCCGAAGGGAGGTCAGTAGGTTCTTTCATACCAAGTAAGCGAGATAAGTCGTCACGAAGTCCGCGTACAAAAGTATCTAAGGCTTTGTCTCTATACATTTTGGTAATTAGTTGTTCTGCTTCAGGTCCTAATTCCATACATCCAATTTTATTAAGTATCAGGGATAGATGTTTGTAGACCGCCTGATGGAATTCTTCTACAGTGTGATTAGTTCCCTGGCTAATTGTCGTCATTTGGTACTCAAGGGTTCCTAAATCCCGTTTATCTGCGTAATGAAGTGTTAGACATTTCGAGATAGCATTCCAATTTAATGGAATGTTGTAGGATTCCAATGCAGTGTCCGCATTTCCCGTTATTTTGTTACGAATAGTGTGTAGAATACCAAAATATTTAGCCGTTCCTACAGTGCTTTCATAAGTTTTTAGCACTCTATCGACTCCCTTTTTCCATGAACTGAATTCCGCTGGATTCCCGAAAATTCTCGTAGACTTTTTACTATGTCGGGTACCCTGTCTAGACCTTCGAGATTACCTCTATTTTCTGGGGAAATTTCCTGATTTGGGGCATATGCGAAATCAAACCCTGGGTTTTGTGCTTGTCTTAAAAAAACTGGAAATTGCTCTGCAAGAATTTGCCTAACGGCTGCCTGTAATTCTTCTGCTGCCATGTTATTCCTGTGTTGTTGTTGTTGAATTTCTAGTCTCTGAAGCTGTTGAACTAAATCGTTTTGGTTTGGATTTATATGTTGTTCTAAAACTACGTTTGGTTCTTCTTGATTATTTGGTCCTGCTGGCTGTTGCTGTTCAATATTGATAATGGGGGGTCTTATGAGATTTCGCTGATTGACCATTAGTTTTATAAGGAAGGTGAATTTTTATGGGTGTGTCTTACAAATTAAAGTAATATTCATGAATAAAATAATATTAATGTAAATTAAATGGATTATAAAGGTAAAATAGTGGGAGGAAATTTTCAAAACAATTTAATTCTTAATTTGTAGTTCAAACTTTAAATTATTTTTTTAATTTTAATTTTGGTGCAATATTATTTATTTCTAATTTTAATTTTTGAATTTAATTTTTAGATTTGTATTTAAATTTAAATTTTACGTAATTTAAAAGCTTTTTAATTGATTTTTAAAAGAATTTAATTTTGATTTAATTTGGTTTCTTAATCACTATTCTCACTTAACTTAATTTTGATGTGGCTACTTCTCCTGATGGTCCGGATATCTTCCTGTTTGTTGCCTACTGAGGATCCTGCGACGCACACGAATAGAGAATGTCCTGCGGGCTTGCCTGACAGTACTTGTAGTCCACCGATGGATCAGCAATTATTTTGCCGACCGGTTGTCGTCCTCAGCTTCAATTTTATTATGAAGGAGTTCCTCTGAGTATGACCTGTGATGGGCCAGCGGAGTTGCACTAAATAATTTTCCGCTCGGATCGAACTTAATCAGACGTCCTCGCGTTGCACTTTTAAGGATATGTCAACGGAGTTGCACGGATTTTATTTAGCACTGATGAACTTAATCGGATTTACTCGCGCTGGTCCCTGTTCGGGCGCCAGTTAATTTCCAAATAATTAAAACTTCAAATTTTACAATTCGGATGTCTTATTTATTCGAGATTCAGATCGGAACTACTCTACTTTACTTATCGATCCCTAATTTATAGCTGTGGGTGGCGGCGGCGCTGGCAGCGGCGTTGGTAGCGTTGACAAAGTTGTTCGCTGGCAGCGGCGTTGGTAGCGTTGACAAAATTGCTTAGTTGCAGAATCTGCGGGGTCTGCAGAATTTGGGTCTGACCGGATGCTCGTGTTTATGTTATTGAACTTTATGTTATTGAACTTTAGGCTGGGTCTTATTGTGTTGCAACTTTTGTGCTCAACAATGTTGCAATATTTTCGGTGAAAAATATGAGGAAATAATGCTGTTGTTAACTTATATATGTAAGCCTCTTTCTACGTGTGTGTGTGTGTATGGTTGAGTGGGAACCCCAGAAGTGTGTGGAAACATGACATGCGGAACCGATGAGGAAGATCCATGCTCGCACTGTAATAAAATGTGTGTTTTAGTTTTTCTCTCTATTCTAACACATAGATAAAAAGGATACACATTAGTGATAAAAACATGGTTTCCCCCACCCCGAAACCCATTATCCGTCGTCTCCTGTGATAAGGATTTTCCCTCACCACCCCGCAGGTCTTTTAGTCAGTATGGAATTATAGTTTTTAAAATCAGTGCAAGTGTTCAAAGAAGTAATAAAATGTGACGATTGTGTAATGATTAGTTTTCCGACCCCCCTATCCGTTATTTGGGAATATTGAAATGTGTTCCTGACCATAATTAGGAGGATTGGGAACGTCTTAAGGGGTTGAATTTTCTCAAAACACACTGTCAATTTCTATATATGTAAGCCTCTGTCTACGTGTGTGCGTGTGTATGGTTGAGTGGGGACCCCAGATGTGTGTGAAGAGGGTCGGATACTTATCACGATATGGAGAACCGATCATCAACCGTTCATGGACACATCATAATAAAATTGTCAAGTGCATAGTCAAGTAGAAGTCAATGTTTCAAGTTGTTTATTCAAATTTCATATTTTTTAGAGTTCAGTAAGTAAGGAGAAAAGGGATACAAGGAGTGTAACGTTGCAGTAATTGTTTTCTGAGAACATGTTTCTAAGATATTTCTAGTAGCTAAAAAATAGGACATAGGCTGATTATAATACATCAGTTTTACGTTTAGCTGAATTGATTTTAAAATTTTAAACACTTATATGCACGGATAGTCGGTATGTATGTGTGCGCCTGAGTCAGGTATTCTATAAGTAGTAATGCAGGTTTGCAGGTAGTAACACCGGATCAAATTTTGTAGACTATCTTGTACAAGATTTATCAAAACTGAATGATGAGTACTTGTATAAAATAAAACCAATCATAATGACTCCTGAAGACGAGTTCGAATTTCAGGATTAATTAAATTGTTATATTTGTAAAAAAATATTATTAAATGATAAGTTAGGGATCATCGCCATTTAACAGGTTTATTTAGAGGTGCAGCTCATTCTAAATATAACTTGGAGTATAAACCATGTAAATTTATACCAGTGTTTTCCCATAATTTTTCTAAATATGATTGTTATTTATTTATTGAAGACTTGGCTAAAAGTGCTGGTAGTATTAATGCAATCCCAGTAAATAAAGAACAATATATTTCGGTGTCCAAAACCATAAAAACTTCAAATGGAAACAATTTTGAAATTCGATTTCTTGACATATTCAGATACCCTTGCTTCAAATTTAATTGATGATCAGTTAAATACAGTAAAAACATTTTTTAAAAATGAAATAGAATTCAGGCTTATGCGTAAAAAGGGTATGTTTCCTTATGAATCTTTAGATTCAGCTAGTCGACTTGAGGAAACTTCATTACCATCAAGAGCAGCATTCTATAGTAACTTGATAGAAAAGGAATTCTCTCAAGATGATTATGAACACGCACATAATGTCTGGTCACAATTTTCTTGTTCAAGTCTAAAGGATTATCTAGAGTTGTATTTAAAAACTGATGTTTTCCTATTGACTGATATATTTGAAAATTTTAGAAAAAAATGTTTACAAATTTATTCATAAGACCTCAGTTTTTTACTACACCAGGTTTATCTTGGGCAGCCATGTTAAAGACCACAAAAATTTACCTAGAGTTATTAGTAGATATCGATATGTATAGATTTATTCAAAATAGTATTCAAAGGGGCTTAGTACAATGTTGCCATAGATATACAAAGGCAAATAAAAAATACTTAACAGATTACAGACAAAGCAATCATCCTTTTTAATGTATTTGGATGCAAACAATTTTTATGGTTGGGCAATGTCACAACCTCTTCCATATAAATGGTTTGAATGGTTGTCCCCTAATGACTTACAAAATTTTGATATACATAACATATCTATTGATAGTGAATATGGATATTTTTTGGAAGTGGACGTAATATACCGTTTTGTCCGTCAAATAGTTTTGCATCTAAAGAGGATAAAGTTAAAAAATTAATAGCTGACCTCGGGAACAAAAAAAAATATGTAATCCATTATAAAAATTTGCAGCAACGCATACAAAATGGGTTAATATTAAAAAAGATTCATAGAGGGGTTCGCTTTTTACAAAAACCTTGTCTAAAGACTTATATTGACTTAAATACTTTACATAGACAGAATGCCAAGAATAAATTTGAAAAAGATTTTTTTAAATTAATGAACAAATTGGTCTATGGGAATCCTGAAAAACGTGTAGAGGTTAAATTGGTAACTACATGGGAGTCTACAGATGTTTATAAGCTCGGTCGAATAAAAACATTGTGCTAAAAATTTAATTTCTAAATTCAATTTTCATAGTGCAACTAAAATAAATGACGAGTTCTATGCCATCCAAATGAAAAAAACTTTCAGTTATATTTGATAAGCCAATGTATTTGGGTTTTGCTGTATTGGACTTATCAAAGTGGAAAATGTATGATTTTCATTACCAATACATGAAACCCAAATTTCAAGAAAATTGAGTTTTAAATTATATAGATACAGACTCATTCATCTATACTATGAAAACTGATGACTTTTATAAGGATATTCGTGGTGACATTGAAAACAGTAACGGGTATCTTATAGTCGAGTGCCGCGACTATAAGATACCCGTTACTGTTTTACACAATTTTGAAATATTCATTTTGCTAGTGGAAATTACCCAAGCGTCACCCATTGTCGGAGAAAGCATATTGAGTAACTGATAGTGACGTCGCTGCCCATGTGAGGCCTTATAACCTAAATTTCTTCATAAGTAGCGAAATAATGTTCCGATTTGAAAAATCTTTGGTTCATCGATAGATATTAACAGAAATAAGTTATACAAGGTCAAACGAAGGCATTCATAATATTATTATAGACGCCACAGTATTCCGTGGTTTGTGGGCGTTAGAGTGGGCGTGGCCAGATGAAAACTAGTGGAAAGTTGCAGTGGCATCCCCAAAATACGATTCTCAAGCCTAATTTTCTAGCTCTTTTAGTTCCCGAGATTTTTGCAATTTTGGTTTTTCGGGTTTTGTGGGCGTTAGGGTGGGCGTGGCTAGATGAAAAAAAAACAATTCGCATTTGGGGCATCATAAACTATAACTTTCTACCACTTATAGTTACCGAGATATCAGGTTTTCTTGAATATGCGAAAACCGTCTTTTGAGCTTGTTGGGCGTATGGCTGGATGTGGTCGGATAATAGTACCACTAAAAGATGCGCTGGCATCTAAAGATTAAGAAAGAATTTAACTTTCAAGCTCTAATAGTGATTTTGGCAGGATGCTGAAATAAACTTTCGCTGTCCCGGGACCTCAACTTTGTATCTCCTATAGTTCCTGAGATCTCAGCGTTCATACGGACGGACGGACGGACAGACGGACATGGCTCAATCGACTTCGCTATTGATCCTGATTAAGAGTATATATTATATATATAATATATATATATATATATATATATATATAATATATTCTATCTGTTACATACTTTTCAACGAATCTAGTATACCCTTTTACTCTACGATTAACGGGTAAAAAAATAGATGAAGTTGAAAACTCTCATAATAAAGCTAAAGGTGTGAGTTCCAGAAATTTAACTATGGATCATTATAAAAATGTATTAATCACTGGAACTCTAATATATGGTAGTAGGACAATGTTTAGATCAAGGGCACACAAAATATCAACAAATAGGGTATATAAAAATGTGCTTTGTGCTAATAATAATAGTAATAGTAAAAGAAAACGTAAACATAATGAAACAGAGTTTGCAATGTCAAATCACGATGATCATGGTTCCCTATCAATAAAACATTAAAGGTTAATGGAAAAGGACATTGTGGATAGTATCAAATTCTTAGAACTTGAAAATATATTTATAAGATTTATAATAAATGGGAGAAATACAGATGTCAATGCATTAAATGAACTTAGAGATAAGCAAGTAAACATAGAACAAGAATTATTTTATAAGTCAATTGAATTGGAAATGTTTTATTTTGATTGGGATGTGGTAAATATAAGTCAAACAAAAATAAATTGTAAAATACATATAATACTTTATTAAAATTGTTAATATTCACATTAGAAAATTGTACATTTATACGTATGTAAATATATTTTTTAAATTTATTTATATATTATAATAAGAAAAAAATAATAATAAAACAAAAATAAAAATTAAATATTAGATTGTCTTTTAATTTTGTATTTGTACTACAAAATGTCATCTTTAAGCTGGCTTCGTCCATTGGAAAGTCAAGCAATTAAAAATTTAAAAATCTTTGAAATTTTCTCAACTAGAAATGTATTCGGGAATTCAGTCTTTTTGAGTTCTTCTTTATAAAACCCACCCTAAATCGGATTACCTTTATAATCTTCAAGTAAGTATGATTTGGGGAATGTATTGTTGGCTTTTCTAATATTAAAGATTTCTGTTGTATAATTCGGTCTATACCCTTTTTCAAACACATGTTTATACTTGCTGATACGAACGTGATCGCCATTTCATAGATTACTCTCAACATATATCTCTATGTGATAATATGAGTTTTGTAATATTTGTTTTTCATTAGTTGTGTTGACACTGATTGGGCTCTTTTTTATGGTTCTATGTACCCTATTATTGTTATCAAATATCAACTTTTTGTAAATATCTATCCACTTATATTTGCTATTGGAACTAAACTCACGCCACATTGACTCTTTGAGTGTTCTATTAAAACGCCTAACAATTGATGCCTTAAGAGTGCTGAACGTCAAATAATGATTTATATCATAACGTTTCATTAATTGTTTAAATTTTGAATTAAAAAACTCTTTTCCATCACCTGTTTGTAAATTTTTTGGTGTTCCGTGATCTGATTTTAAGATTTTCTCCATTGCTTTGGAAACATCATTGGCATTTTTTGATTGTAGTGTTTCACCCCAAGCAAATTTAAAAAACGAGACGGTCCGTGAAACTCGTTTAATCATATTCGTCGAATGGGTGTAAAGGCTTCACCTTATATTTAACTTGGTGTGTTTTTTGGTATCGCTGTCGGTTTTGTTACATACTTAAAAATATAATCCTCAATAACTTTTATCTTTTCAAGAACTCTTTCAAATATTTGATCAGTACTATCTGCTCTCTTGTTATATACCTCTATTTTATTTTCAAGATTTGAAATTTTTGTAATTCGACGATTAATACTTTGACTTACAAGTTTTCTTAGGTCTTCCCCCAACTTTCTGACACACTCATCTGTATATTGTTTTGTGGTCAAGTCGCTGTCATCTAAGGGCTTAATGGCGTTTTTGACACTTTTATTTTGAGCGTTTAGATTACCATCACTATCAATTAAAAAAGGTTCAATTGATTTAACGCCTCTTTTTAAATGATCTGATCGCTCCCTATCATTAGAAAAATGTAATAACTTGTCAACAGACATGATGATTATAAATAAAAATTTTTTTTGTGTTTAATGTATATACTCTAATTAAACAAGACTTCCCTCCTCTCGCAGTTCCTCTACTATTGAAAAAATCTCATTATTGTTATTGTTGTTATCCGCTGTTTTCGACGCCACTAAAATTTGTAACCGTTCACTAGTTCATTCACATCATTCCAATATATATAATTGGGTCTTGATTCCTCCAGAGTCATAGGATTTTCATTATCGTTTATTATTATACCCGTTACTCGTAGAGTAAAAGGGTATACTAGATTCGTTGAAAAGTATGTAACAGATAGAAGGAAGCTTTTGCGACCCTATAAAGTATATATATTCTTGATCAGGATCAATAGCGAAGTCGATTGGGCCATGTCCGTCTGTCCGTCCGTCCGTCCGTCCGTCCGTCCGTCCGTCCGTCCGTCCGTCCGTCCGTCCGTCCGTATGAACGCTGAGATCTCAGGAACTATAGCAGATACAAAGTTGAGATTAAGCATAAAGTTTCCTGAGGTCCCGGGACAGCGCAAGTTTATTACAGCATCCTGCCACGCCCACTCTAACGCCCACAAATCGCAAAAAACTAAAATTGCTGAAATCTCAGGAACTATTGCAGTTAGAAAGTTGAAAATCAGAAAGTATAATCCTTAGATGACAGCGCATCTTATAGTAGTACTACTATCCGGCCGCACCCACCCATACGCCCACAAGGCTCAAAAGACGGTTTACGGATTTTCTCAGAAAAGCTGATATCTCGGTAACTATAAGTGATAGAAAGTTCCGGATTAAGCATGTAGGTTTCTATGATGCTCCCAATGCGAATTATTTTTTTTCCGATCAAGCCACGCCCACTCTAACGCCCACAAAACCCGAAAAACCAAAAATGCAAAACTCTCGAAAACTATAAGAGCTAGACAATTTTGCTTAGAAACACATATTTAGGAGATGCCTCTGCAACTTGCCACGAAGATGCATTTGGCCACGCCCACCCTAACGCCCACAAACCGCGGAAAACTGTGGCGTCTATAATATTAGTATGAATGCCTTTGTTTGACCTTGTATAACTTATTTCTGTCAATATCTATCGATTTACCAAAGATTTTTCAAATCGGAACAATATTTCGCTATTTATGAAGAAATTAAGGTTATAAGGCCTCACATGGGCAGTGGCGTCACTATAAGCATACTCAACATACTTCCTCTGACAATAGGTGGCGCCTTGTGAATTACCACTAGGAAAATAATATTTTAAAATTTTGTAAAACAGTAACGGGTATCTTATAGTCGCGGCACTCGACTATAGCGTTTCCTCTTGTTTTTTTAATAATTTGTGTATATTTAAATGCGCGTGAACCTTTAATTCGATTATTCACGTTATAACCTAATCTGTGAACATTTGTTTCTAATATAATATTTTTATATGTTTTCAAATCACGATCATTATAATTTTGGGGGTGTTTATGAAATATAAGAGAGTAGAGACCAGGAGTTAGCTCGCAACTCGTTCCACTAGACAAATGAATCTTATTATCATTTATTTTTAGTTCACTATTCTCTAATGTTAATACATTATCTAAACTTTTTTTAGGTCCGTGAGCCTTGTCCAATATATTTTCCCGTCTCAAATGACTGATATTAAAATCATAAATTTTATTATCTATCTCTTCTTCTATATTTATATCTTCCCTCATTTTATTTTCTTTTGTACTCATTGATATAGCTTCCGGCTCATTCCCTTTGTCCACATCATCATTATATGTTTCGTCTTTCTTTCCTTATTCAAAAACATATGTTTTTGAAAAGAAGTCATTATACGAATCACTATCATTCATAGATCGGTATTGATATAAGTTTCGTTTTGGCTGATGTTGTCTCCCATCGGTTGTATAGAACAAGTCATTGACATCTGTCATGTCATTCTCATACGTTTTATTTTGGTATAATTCTCGTTTAACCTTGGCTCCCTCGTTTGTTTTTAAAAATGTCTGCTTTTTATTTTCGTTAACAAATTCATGTAAAGGTTCTATAATATATGTTTCCTCCAACTCTAGAACACTTTGACTCTTTACATGTTGTAGGTCACCAAACTTTCTCTTCAAGGCAGATCTCGCTTTTGTTAACTGAGCTAACACATTCATTATTGTAACCTGCATAAATTTAGATAAAGTAAATTTTAAAAAATATATAATCTTTATGTAATCACTCTACTCTTACTCGATCTATACTGTTTACAGGAAACTATAACTTCTAATTTATATCCACCCCATCCATCCCATGAAATAAAAAATGTACTTTACATTTTCAGGCATCCTTGCCTTTGACAAAATAGATTTCTTATTCCATCTATTGAATTCTTGAGTTACTGTCTTAAGCTTTATTCGTTTTACATTATGTTTAACATCAATTGGTATGAACGCTGTTTCTGCGGCATCATCATTTTCATCGTTCTTCTCGTTGAAATAACAAACCAAACTTGTCGGATTAACAGGTCTTTCTATTATCCTCGTCAGTAGGATCGAATTCGACTTCTGTAGTCTCCTCGTTCTTATAGTTGTTGTTCTCCATGTTAATTTTTTAAATATATATTGCTTTTTGTTGTTTAGCAGTTGTTTTTTTGTTGTTTAGCAGTTGTTTTTGTTGTTTAGAAGTTTTTTTTTGTTGTTTAGCAGTTGTTTTTTTTGTTCACTTGTACAACGTCTGTTGAATGTAAAGTCGAAACTTGGACAAACGTATATACGACACATTTGTTTCACCCTCCCTCCCCGTCCTAAGTGTAAGCCAATGAAAACGATGGGTTATTGACTCACTCCATTGACAAAGGAATGTAGACATGAAAGACATAAATGACCACAGTTGTATGTATCAAAATGGTCAAGTCTCTCGTAGTTGTATTGTATTTGTTTTCCCAAATACTTGATACTTGACAACTTCTATAGGTGGTTGTAGATTTCCGAAACTATCAATATAATGTATATGATTTTTGTTCTTGTTATATGCGAACCAATGTGTACCACTTGATTGAGAATTATTTAGGCTTACTATACCGCATTCTCGAATTCTTGGAGAGCGTGGAAGTAAATCCCTCATATATACTCCTCGAAAATTTTGTATATATTTTTGAGCAAAAGTTGTAATGTCTATATTTGAAAGTGGTCTATTGGGTAGCAGACATATTAGTTTTTTCGCTTCTTAATACCATATCCCTTACTATATGGTTTTAGGTAGAATCCATAACCTGTTCTATACGGTTTGAGGCATAACCCTTCTCCTACAGCAACACTTTCAATTTTTCTATTATGTCGTTTCTTCTCCTCCATATCCTCTTTCGCCATTCTAGCGTTGTTTATTGTTTGTGCAATGGCTGCACTTCCACTAGCCTAACTACCGAGGGCACTTAGAGCAGTCAAAATAGGTACGATTGGTAAAAAACCACCACATTACATTAATTATTCTTGGTACTTTCACGTTTTTCTTTAAGCCCATTGTCGATTGAACTGATTTTCGTGCAATTTTAATTGCACTGAATGTCCAATGGCTTTTGTTTTTTTAATGTTCTAGTAGCAGAGTTAATAACAGTCGACAGATTCGTCATCTTTACTTTTTTCCTCGTCGTGTTCCTTTACATTTCTTTTTTGTTTTGATATTCTCATTCCAAATTTTTTCTTTGTTTTTATAATGTTGGTCACCAAATATGTTGCTGCTTTTTTCACCAAGAGTACTGCCTAGTGCTTTTACACGTGACCAAGCTATGTCAATTAATATAGAGTCTGCAATGACGTTCATGTAAATCCTTTTTATGGGAATATGCTATATCGTGTTCCTACAAGCCTCATCCAGTTTATTTATTCCTTGATCATTTTTTTTTGTTTTTATAATGTTGGTCACCAAATATGCTGCTGCCTTTTCACCAAGAGTACTGTCTGGTGATTTTACACGTGACCAAGCTTTGTCAATTAGTATAGAATCTGCAATTTGACGGTCACTTAAATCCTTTTTATAGGAGTAAGCTATATCGTGCTCTTTACAAGCCTAATCCAGTTTATTTATTCCTTGATATACTCGTTTCAAACGTTTTTCTAGCTAAGTACCCGGCCCACAAAACTTATATCCTGGTATATGGGCTTCAAACGGTAATGTATTAATTAAGTTGTTGACAAGACCACAACCTCGTTTGCAATTGAAAACACTAATGAATCGATTATAAAAACGCTTCCCCATTATAATGATGTTTAATCATCAAAGATTTCTCATCGAATGAGGTACATAAGCTTTTAGAATGCGTATTTTCTCTTTATTTTGCTCCATGATTGCGACGCTATAACTTACGAACGACTTAAACGAAAAGACAATCTATCAAACACGTGCGCGTGAAATGAGCTTTCCAAAAAGGTATACGAGTAGTATGACCTGATGCGACAAGAACTACGCGCTTTCAGCGCCAAATAGCGAAAATACCGCAAGACTTTTTTGACAACCTAATATATATACATATTTACATATATTAAAACATAACAAATGGTTATTATCTTAATCACTATCCTTTGCAACTACACAAGAATATGCCTTAGCTTCAAGACTAGCAAAAGAAGTGATAACATCTCCCTCATGGTCATCCTTCATTTTTCCGGGTTCTCTATTATTGGCCTGAATTATTTGGTATTTATTTTCTAACTTATAATTTGAGGTATCAAAGCGATCGTGATTTGCTTTTATAGTCTCATAGAAATCATCCTCTGATAATAAAATAATGGAGTCTGTATCCATATATATAATTTTCGTAGATTGACTTTTAACTAATAGATAATTATAATAAAATTCATACATTAACCACTTTGATAATTCTAAAACTGCTACTCCTATGTATATTGGCTTATCATACAGTATTTGTGATGGTGTCGATTCAATTGCCGCTAAATCTGTCCAAATAGCCTGGAGAATTTTGTCTAGACTCATAATGTTTTACTAGAACTACTTTACGACGCTTTTTAACATTTTCCATAGTTTTTCCGTCTACGGCATTATTCATTAACTTATAAAAATTTTTTCGAAGTCATTTCGTGCTAATTTTCTTTGAATAGTATTGAATTCAATATACGGTTTTAACTAGCATGATTGTGTAAATGAAAAAATTCTATGAATTTTTCGCAAAATCAAACCATGCTGTAAACAAAGCTGAAGCTGTTTTAAATGAATTATGTACCCGCTTTTGTTAGTTAAGTCTGCTAACAGTTTGGCCTGCTTGCCTCCTAGGGGAACTTTATTTTCAAGACAAAAAGGCATATAATAATAATAACTTCTAACATATATCCTACATCACCATCAGATAATATATTTTTATAGTCAAATAATGCGATTTCTTCCCTAGTTAAAAATTTAAACCCTGAAAGTGGTAAGGACTGACTCATAGCCTATTGAAACTATCATAGCATTGTAATCTCTAGCGTATAATTTGTATCGATAGTAATCTCTGCAGCCACCAGAAGTATGGAATAAAGTTCATTCCTTTTGTATCTACTCAACCAAGCCGGACGTCTTTTTCTCTCAAACGGGAATAACTCAACAATAGGTTATGGGCCCAGGACACACATACATAGATATACATGTATAGGCCACGCGGTTTTTGAGGAAAAGACATTTCAATAAGTTGTGAAATAGAAGCGGCGTTTGCATTACGAGTGCAATCAGTGAGTTGGAATTGGAATCGGATCGCTACAAAGAAAGCTTCAGCATGAGTGCGCTTTACCAAATAGACAAATTGGAGGAAAAGAATTATGATTCTTGGCATATACAGATGCGCAGCGTACTGGTACACGCGGAGCTGTGGGACGTCAGGCGAATAAAAGCTGGAAGATGCCGGTGAAAACTCAAATTGGCCAAGCCGTGACAGTAAGGCTCCGGCCATGATCACCCTTAGCGTTAAAACTTCGCAGCTGAGATACAAAAAAACGTGTACGACATCGTTTGAGGCCTGGACAAAACTGAGGGAGGTGCATAAACCAAGGGGGCCAGTAAGAAAGGTATCGCTCTACAAAACGTTGCTGAGTTTAAGGATGGAGGATGGCCAAAATGTTTCCAGTCACCTGAATGCGTTCAGCGAGGTTTTGGATCAGCTATCGTGGGAATTGAGATAAGTGAGGACCTTCGAGCTATAATCTTAGTATCGAGTCATGGATTCGGATAGCTTTGGCCGCACAAAGTGGTGCTTGGATAGCGGAGCTACAAGCCATATGTGATGTAACGAGAGTTTGTTTACAACCCTGGAGAAGCACAGCGAGACGATTGGATTAGCTGGAGACGGATTTCTGAAGGCGGAGGGAAAAGGAGTGGTCAAGATAAAGACGGTCATAACCGAAGCAAGTTCCAGAAAAAGGGAAAAGAATACCTAATGGTCGGTTATTCTCGAACAGCCAAATGGTATCGGTTATACGACCCAAGCACAGGACAAGTCATCGAAAAGAGGGACGTACTTTTCGACGAGCGAGCTGATAACCTGGCGAAAGATGCTGGATTCGTATCGTTTGATCTACCACAAGCCAGTGTGAGTTCAGACGGGCAATTGGAGGATGAGAGGGACAACTGCAGCAACAATGTTAGCTCAGATGGCAAAGTCAACCCCAGTTTGCAGGAATACGCCAAGCTCATAGCTCAAAGACGAAAGCTCATACGACGAGCTCATAAAGGTCGGCATAAAAAATGGTCGCAGTAGCGACGAGTTCATCAGCGCAGAGGAGGTCGATAGCGCAGAAGATGAGGACACCGGAGGGGATGAGCACAACGCACAGGATAGCAAGCGAGTGGGTCCTGGCAGACCTAAGCTAATTGGCACTGGCAAACCTGGAAGCCCGCGAAAGCAGTACAATGTCTTAGGAGCGGCAATTGGCAGCAATGTATTCATTCCGGTAAGCTACGAAGAAGCAATTAGATTTCCTGATTCGGAATTATGGTTGGTGGCGATGAATCGAGAGTACGAAGCTCTAATGAACAACCAGACATTGCAGATAGTAGATCTACCCAAGACAGAACGCGCTATAGGCTGCAAATGGATTTTTACTGTGAAGAGGGATGCCATTGGGCAAGTGCAGCGGTATAAAGAACGCCTAGTAGCCAAAGGCTGTTCACAGCAGTATGGAATAGCGTTAAAACTTCGCAGCTGAGATACAAAAAAACGTGTACGACATCGTTTGAGGCCTGGACAAAACTGAGGGAGGTGCATAAACCAAGGGGGCCAGTAAGAAAGGTATCGCTCTACAAAACGTTGCTGAGTTTAAGGATGGAGATGGCCAAAATGTTTCCAGTCACCTGAATGCGTTCAGCGAGGTTTTGGATCAGCTATCGTGGGAATTGAGATAAGTGAGGACCTTCGAGCTATAATCTTAGTATCGAGTCATGGATTCGGATAGCTTTGGCCGCACAAAGTGGTGCTTGGATAGCGGAGCTACAAGCCATATGTGCTGTAACGAGAGTTTGTTTACAACCCTGGAGAAGCACAGCGAGACGATTGGATTAGCTGGAGACGGATTTCTGAAGGCGGAGGGAAAAGGAGTGGTCAAGATAAAGACGGTCATAACCGAAGCAAGTTCCAGAAAAAGGGAAAAGAATACCTAATGGTCGGTTATTCTCGAACAGCCAAATGGTATCGGTTATACGACCCAAGCACAGGACAAGTCATCGAAAAGAGGGACGTACTTTTCGACGAGCGAGCTGATAACCTGGCGAAAGATGCTGGATTCGTATCGTTTGATCTACCACAAGCCAGTGTGTGAGTTCAGACGGGCAATTGGAGGATGAGAGGGACAACTGCAGCAACAATGTTAGCTCAGATGGCAAAGTCAACCCCAGTTTGCAGGAATACGCCAAGCTCATAGCTCAAAGACGAAAGCTCATACGACGAGCTCATAAAGGTCGGCATAAAAAATGGTCGCAGTAGCGACGAGTTCATCAGCGCAGAGGAGGTCGATAGCGCAGAAGATGAGGACACCGGAGGGGATGAGCACAACGCACAGGATAGCAAGCGAATGGGTCCTGGCAGACCTAAGCTAATTGGCACTGGCAAACCTGGAAGCCCGCGAAAGCAGTACAATGTCTTAGGAGCGGCAATTGGCAGCAATGTATTCATTCCGGTAAGCTACGAAGAAGCAATTAGATTTCCTGATTCGGAATTATGGTTGGTGGCGATGAATCGAGAGTACGAAGCTCTAATGAACAACCAGACATTGCAGATAGTAGATCTACCCAAGACAGAACGCGCTATAGGCTGCAAATGGATTTTTACTGTGAAGAGGGATGCCATTGGGCAAGTGCAGCGGTATAAAGAACGCCTAGTAGCCAAAGGCTGTTCACAGCAGTATGGAATTAATTATGATGAGACTTTTTCACCTGTTTGTCGGATGGAAAGTATTCGTTCCTTACTTGCCCTGGCTGCACAGTTAAAATTATATTTGCACCAGATGGATGTCTGTACGGCTTATCTAAATAGCGATTTAACAAACACCGTGTACATGAAACAACCAAGAGGACGGCGTGCTGTTGCTAAAGAAGATGGAGTTCTGCGAAGTATTGGTTTTAGTCCAAGTACAAACGATCCATGTCTATACATGAATACATGTGGACAGCATCTATCACTTATTCTTGTATACGTGGACGACCTGATCATAGCCTGTCATGATAAAAATGATCTCATTGGCATAAAAAGCTAAATCGCCCAATCATTTGAATGTGTTGATCACGGACAGTTGCACATGTTTCTTGGACTGGAAGTTCATCGAGAAGACGAACTGGGCGAGATAAGGCTAAACCAGAGCCTGTATATTGAGAATCTGCTTCAGCGGCACGGAATTAAGGAGTGTAGAGCAGCTGCAACTCCACTGGATGCAGGATTCCAAATAGCATGAGAGAAAGAGGGATGCGAAACAGTCAACGAGCAAGGGTATAAAGCGGTCATAGGCGAACTGATGTGGCTGGCGCTATTATCAAGACCATATCCATTCTGTTTCTAAGTTGGCGCAGCGCAACAAGGACCCACACAGTGAGCACTGGACTGCAGTAAAACATGTCCTGAGATATTTTCATCGACAAAGGACCTAGAATTGCATTACAAGAATTGAAATGAGGCTTTGACGCTGACTGGTGAGGCGACAAAACAGATAGAAAATCATACACTGAATATCTATTCTATCTGGCAGGAGGACCGATTTCGTGGAAATCAGAAAAGCAACGTAGCGTAGCTCTCAGCAGTACGAAAGCAGAGACCACTTATATTGGAAATCGGTTGCGGAGAACCTGGAACATAGACCATAATGAATACTGACAATTTAAGCGCGCAGCAGTTGGCAAAGAATCCTGTACATCATTCAAGATCGAAGCACATAGATATCAGGTATCACTTCGTAAGAGATGTTGTTAAGGAAAGGCAGATTGTTTTGAAATATCTTTCAACTAAAGAGATGATATCAGACATATTAACGAAAAACCTTCAACAACAAAAGCATTGTGAGCTTACCAAGAAGTTAAGTTTATATTGAAATATTAAATGTGAGCTTACATTGAGGAAGGGTATCGAAACTATCATAGTACTGTAATCTCTAGCGTATAATTTGTATCGATAGTAATCTCTGCAGTCACCAGAAGTATCGAATAAAGTTCATTCCTTTTGTATCTACTCAACCAAGCCGGACGTCTTTTTCTCTCAAACGGGAATAACTCAACAACAATATATAGATATATAAATATATAAATATATAAAATAAATATATAAATATGTAAATATATAAATATATAAATATATAAATATATAAATATATAAATATATAAATATATAAATATATAAATATATAAATATATAAATATATAAATATATAAATATATAAATATATAAATATATAAATATATAAATATATAAATATGTCGCAGAATAATTTAAACATTCAAATTATAACGATTATTTGTTGGTACACATTTGTTTTATTTCTTTGTGGTTCCCCTTTCTTTCGTGCGAGGCAGATACATAATTCTGTCAACGTAGTCTGGCCGTGGGCATGAGTGAGACAGATAGTGTACGTCATAACTCACCACACTGTGCGTGTGTATTGGAGGGTGAGAGGGAATTAAAAAAGGGATTGACATGAATTAAAGAGGCAGTCGAGTTGTGAAATTCAATCAACATGCCACGCGCCAGAAAACGTTTCGCCGAAAGTCCGGTCAAAGACTTAGATAATGAATCCTCGTCATCAGAAGTGGGATTACCTCCGCCTCCAGCCGATGATGCAAATCTTTTGTCAATTTTGGAGATGCAAAATCGTAATTTCGCTGAGCTAATAAAACAGGTGCAGTGCTCTCAAAATGAACCAAAAGATGCCAAAAACATTGTTCTGCCAAAGTTCAACCCTGATCGTGCAGGATCAGACGCTCTCTCCTGGTGTTCAACGGTCGACTACATCTTGTCCGAAAACCAGCTAGTGGGCAGCGCTCTTGTAATGTCCCTCAGCAAATCACTGGAAGGCACCGCATCTCACTGGCTCTCGCAGACATGTTTTCCCGGCATTACGTGGACGCAGTTCCGAGAATTATTTTTGCAATATTTTTCTGGAACGGAGACTTTGGCCGCAACCGTTATGAATTTGCTAAATGCACGCCCAAACGAAGGAGAGTGCTTGTCGCTGTATGGAAGCAGAATGGTCACATCACTTATGGCCCGCTGGAAGTCACTTAGCGTCGAGCAGATTGCAGTATCCGTTACGTTGGCACATGCAGCTGGGATAGACAAACGATTGCGCCGTTTGGTTTTTACGACGGATATCAAAACCAGAAACGAGCTGCATCAGGAACTCAAAGCCTTTTCGTTCGACACTAGACAGAACCAGCATTCGAGTGACAACTTATCAGCACCCCAAGGAAAAAAGAGTCAGGACTATGTCTCACATCACGTGTCATAATTGTGGCAAACCCGGACACAAGAAGGCGGAATGTCGCTTTAATAAAAAGGCAACTCAGCGTCAGCAGCCCCGTAATCAACAATTTGGAGCAAAAGATCGATCATCCGTGATCTGCTATAAATGTGGAAAAGCTGGACATGTATCTACTGTGTGCCCAGATCGTCAGGAGCGCCCGCCGATGAAGAGCAATACCATCAAAGACGTAAACATATGCACAGTACTTGAGCCCTTAGGAACGTTGCGGCAGTTTGGTGAGTCGTTCCAATTTTACTTCGACTCCGGAGCCGAATGTTCACTCATCAAAGAGACTGCATCACTGAGATTATCCGGCACTAGAATAAATAACGTAGTGACATTGAGGGGTATAGGTGGCAACTCTGTTTGCAGCACTTTACAGATATTGGCGAATGTTTTAATTTGTGAGCGTTCTTTCGAAATCTTGTTTCACGTAGTTTTAGACAATCATATCAAATACGACGCTCTGATTGGCCGGGAAATTTTGAGCCAGGGCATCGGCGTGACAATTACATCAAGCGCGCTTACTATGTTTAACGAAAAGTCTGTATTACCTGTCGTAGTCTCCGAATGCACTCCTGACCTGGCTGGTGTCGATACCGATTTACATGGACAGGATAAAGACAAACTGCTCTCAATATTACAGGGGTATTCAAATTCTTTTATAAACGGTATACCACAGAGTCGCGTGACTACGGGACAGTTAGAGATTCGCTTGATTGATCAGAATAGGACGGTTCAGAGACGCCCTTATCGATTGAGTGTGGAAGAAAAAGAAAAGGTTAGACATTCCATTCAAGAGCTGTTGGAAGCAAACATAATAAGACACAGTTCCTCTCCTTTCGCGAGTCCGATGTTACTTGTCCGCAAGAAAAATGGTACAGACCGTCTGTGTGTTGACTATCGTGAGCTTAATGCCAATACCGTTTCCGACAAGTACCCATTGCCACTTATATCTGACCAGATAGCTAGGTTGAGTGGTGCTAGGTTTTTCACGTGCATTGACATGGCGAGTGGCTTCCATCAGATCCCAATACATCCAAGCTCTATTGAACGGACAGCTTTTGTAACCCCCAGAAGGGCAGTATGAATACTTGGCTATGCCTTTTGGGCTTAAAAATGCGCCTTCTGTATTCCAGAGGGCCATTAATCGTGCCCTAGGCGATCTGACTCATACATATGCCATCGTTTATATGGACGATGTAATGATAGTTGCACGCACAAAGGAGGAAGCTTTCGACAGGCTAAAAATAACTCTACAAGCACTCGTCGAAGCAGGATTTTCTTTCAACATTAAAAAATGCTCCTTTCTTAAATCTTGTGTAGAATATTTGGGCTTCGAAGTTAGAGCAGGTGAAATTCGACCGAATCCTAGAAAAATACAAGCTCTTATAGATTTACCGCCTCCGCAATCTGTGACTCAACTGAGACAATTTATTGGACTGGTCTCGTATTTTCGTCAGTTTGTACCCAAGTTTTCACAGTTACTGAAACCACTCTATGCTCTAACTTCAAAAAGCATGTCATTTTCATGGGAATTAGAGCACGAGCAAATACGACAGAAGGTAATTTCAATCCTGACTAGTGAACCTGTTCTTACTATTTTCGATCCACAATTTCCTATTGAGCTTCATACAGATGCGAGTGCCGATGGCTATGGCGCAATTTTGTTGCACAAAATCGAAAACAAGCCACGAGTTATCGAATACTTTAGTAAACGGACTTCGTCAGCGGAATCGCGTTATCACTCGTATGAGTTGGAAACACTTGCAGTTTTCAATTCTATTAAGCATTTTCGCCATTACTTGCATGGTCGACATTTTATCGTTTTTACCGATTGCAATTCTCTCAAGGCATCTCGCACAAAAGCGGAACTGACTCCAAGAGTCCATAGGTGGTGGTCGTACATGCAATCTTTTGAGTTTGACATTCAGTATAGGCCAGGCGAACGAATGGCTCACGTAGATTTTCTGTCTCGAAATCCCATATCAAAAGATCGCATCCAGTCAAAAGGTACAGTGGAAAAACATATAAATTTAACAGAGATTACTGACAACTGGTTGTTAGCTGAGCAGCAACGAGACGTAGAAACGTCGTCTATTGTTTCTAAATTGCGTAACGATGATCTTTCTGAGGATTTGGCCAAAACGTTCGAGTTAAGGGCAGGAATGCTGTATAGGAAAATTCAAAGAAACGGAAAGACTCGTTGTCTCCCTATCATCCCAAAGCCATTTAGGTGGTCAGCTGTAAACAATGTGCACGAGTCAATTATGCACCTTGGTTGGGAAAAAACCCTTGAGAAAATGTACGAATACTATTGGTTTGACAAGATGTCCAAATACGTTCGCAAATTTGTCGACAACTGTATTACATGCAGATTGTCAAAGCCCCCATCTGGTAGGGTACAAGCGGAAT
Organism: Drosophila eugracilis; assembly: GCF_018153835.1. Lineage (NCBI taxonomy): Eukaryota > Metazoa > Arthropoda > Insecta > Diptera > Drosophilidae > Drosophila > Drosophila eugracilis. The sequence goes on along the minus strand of NW_024572832.1, from coordinate 6,026 downwards.
TGCATCCCATACCAAAGGTTAACATCCCTTGGCATACAGTCCACATCGACATCACAGGGAAGCTTAGTGGTAAAAATGAACAGAAGGAATACATAATCGTGTCAATAGACGCCTTCACGAAGTTTGTCTTTTTATCTCATACATCGAGGCTAGACACCGAGAGCTGTATTAGGGGCATTAAGATCACAAATATCATTGTTCGGCGTACCCTCTCGTCTGATCGCAGATCAGGGACGTAGTTTTTCAAGCACAGCATTCCGTGATTTCTGTTCGGTTCAAAAGATAGATTTGCATCTGATCGCCACGGGTGCTAGTCGGGCCAATGGCCAAGTATAAAATATAAAATATAAAATATAAAATATAAAATATAAAATATAAAATATAAAATATAAAATATAAAATATAAAATATAAAAATATAAAATATAAAATATAAAATATAAAAAATATAAAATATAAAATATAAAATATAAAATATAAATATAAAATATAAAATATAAAATATAAAAATATATAAAATATAAAATATAAAATATAAAATATAAAATATAAAATATAAAATATAAAATATAAAATATAAAATATAAAATATAAAATATAAAATATAAATATATAAAAATATAAAATATAAAATATAAAATATAAAATATAAAATATAAAATATAAAATATAAAATATAAAATATAAAATATAAAAATATAAAATATAAAATATAAAATATAAAATATAAAATATAAAATATATAAAAATATAAAATATAAAATATAAAATATAAAATATATAAATATAAAATATAAAATATAAAATATAAAATATAAAATATAAAATATAAAATATATAAAAATATAAAATATAAAATATAAAATATAAAATATAAAATATAAAATATAAATATAAATATAAAATATAAAATATAAAAAAATATATAAATATAAAATATAAAATATAAAATATAAAATATAAAATATAAAATATAAAATATAAAATATAAAATATAAAATATAAAATATAAATATAAAATATAAATATAAAATATAAATATAAAATATAAAATATAAAATATAAAATATAAAATATAAAATATAAATATATAAAAATATAAAAATATAAAAATATAAAATATAAAATATAAAATATAAAATATAAAATATAAAATATAAAATATAAAATATAAAATATAAAATATAAAATATAAAATATAAAATATAAATATATAAAAAATATAAAATATAAAATATAAAATATAAATATAAAATATATAAAATATAAATATAAAAATATAAAATATAAAATATAAAATATAAAATATAAATATATAAAATATAAATATAAAATATAAATATAAAATATAAAATATAAAATATAAAATATAAAATATAAAATATAAAATATAAAATATAAAATATAAAAAATATAAAATATAAAAAATATATAAATATAAAAATATAAAATATAAAATATAAAATATAAAATATAAAATATAAAATATAAAATATAAAATATATAAATATAAATATATAAAATATAAAATATAAAAATATAAATATAAAATAAATATAAAATATAAAATATAAAAAATATATATAAAATATAAATATAAATATAAATATAAAATATATAAATATAAAATATAAATATATAAAATATAAAATATATAAAATATAAATATAAATAAAATATAAAATATAAAATATAAATATATAAATAAATATAAATATAAATATAAATATAAATATAAATATAAATATAAATATAAAATATAAAAATATAAAATATAAAATATAAATATAAAATAAATATATAAATATTAATGTGTATTCCCGTATAAGTAAAAGACGTCCGGCTAGTTGAGTAGATACATATGGAATGAACTTTATTCGATACTTTTGGTGACTGCAGTTGGTACTATCGATACAAACTAAATAGCTAGAGATTACAATGCAATGACAGTTTCAATACCCTTCCTCAATGTAAGCTCACATTAAATATTTCAATACAAACTTAATTTCTTTGTAAGCTCACAATGCTTTTGTTTTTGAAGATTCTTCGTTAATATATCTGCAATCATCTCTTTAGTTGAAAGATACTTTAAATTAATCTGACCTTCCTTAACAACATCTCTTACAAAGTGGTACCTAATATCTATGTGTTTCGATCTTGAATGATGTACAGGATTCTTTGCCAACTGCTGCGCGCTTAAATTGTCAGTATTCATTATTGTCGATGTTCCAGGTTCTCCGCAACCGATTTCCAATATAAGTCGTCTCAATGAAATCGCCTCCTTGCATGCGGATGATAATGCCATGTATTCTGCTTCCGTACTGCTGAGAGCTACACTGCGTTGCTTTTCTGATTTCCACGAAATAGGTCCTCCTGCCAGATAGAATAGGTAACCTGTGTATGACTTTCTATCAGTTTTGTCTCCTCCCCAGTCAGCGTCCACGTAACCAGTCAAAGGCTCATTACTAATTTTGTAATGCAATTTTAGGTCTTTTGTTGATGCCAAATATCTCAAGACGTGTTTTACTCCTGTCCAATGCTCACTGTGGGGATCCTTGTTGCGCTGCGCCAATTTAGATACTGAATGTAAAATATCTGGCCTTGATGATAGTGCCAGCCACATGAGTTCACCTATGACCGCTTGATACGCCTGCTCGTTGACTGTTTCGCATCCCTCTTTCTCGCATGTTATTTGGAATCCTGCATCCAGTGGAGTTGCAGCTACTCTACATTCCTTAATTCCGTGCCGCTGAAGCAGATTCTCAATATAGAGGGTCTGACTTAACTTTATCTCGCCCAGTTCGCCATCGCGATGTACTTCCAATCCAAGAAACATGTGCAACTGTCCGTGATCAACGCATTCAAACGATTGGGCGATTTTGCTTTTTATGCCGATGAGATCCTTTTTATCTTGACAGGCTATGATCAGGTCGTCTACGTATACAAGAATAAGTGCAAGATGCTGTCCACTTGTGTTTATGTATAGACATGGCTCGTTTGCACATGCATTAAAACCAATACTACGCAGAACTCCATCTAATTTACAGTTCCACTCTCTGCCAGACTGTTTTAGGCCGTAAATTGCCTTCTTTAACAACAACACACCGTCCGCGTGATCTTTGGCTACAAATCCGTTTGGTTGTTTCATGTACACGGTATCTGTTAAATCGCTATTCAGATAAGCGGTACAGACATCCATCTGGTGCAAATATAATTTTAACTGTGCAGCCAGGGCAAGTATGAAACGAATGCTTTCCATCCGACACACAGGTGAAAAAGTTTCAGCATAGTTAATTCCATACTGTTGTGAACAGCCTTTGGCTACTAGACGTGCCTTATACCGCTGCACTTGCCCGTTGGCATCCCTCTTCACAGTAAAAATCCATTTGCATCCTATGGCGCGTTCTGTCCTAGGAAGATCCACTATCTGCCATGTATGGTTGTTTATAAGAGCCTCGTACTCTCGATTCATCGCATCCAACCATAATATCGAATCAGGACACCTAATTGCTTCTTCGTAGCTTTCCGGAACAAATACGTCGCTGCCAATTGCCGCTCCTAAGACATTGTACTGCTTTCGCGGGCGTCCAGGTTTGCCCGTGCGAATCAGTTTAGGTCTGCCAGGACCCACTCGTTTTCCGTCTTGTGCGTTGTGCTCACCTCCTTCGGTGTTCTCATCTTGCGCACTATCCACCTCCTCTGCGCTGATGAACTCGTCACTGCTGCGATCATTTTTTATGCCGCCGTTGTCTTGGTCGTATGAGCTTTCGTCGTCCGAACTGGCGTATTCCTGCAAACCGGGGTTGACCTTGCCATCTGAGCTTACATCATCGCTGCAGTTGTCCCTCTTATCCTCCAATTGATCGTCTGAAACCTCACTGGCTTGGGGTAGGTCAAACGATACGAATCCGGCATCCTTCGCCAGGTTATCAGCTCGCTCGTCGAAAAGTACGTCCCTCTTTTTCGATAACTTGTCCTGAGCTCGGGTCGTAAAGCCTATACCCTTTGGCTGTTCGAGAATAGCCGACCATTCGGTATTCTTTTCCCTTTTGCTGGAATTTACTTCGTGCGTGGCCTTTATCAAGTGCTACTGCGAAAGAACCAAATACTTTAAAATGAGATATTGATGGTTTTTTACCGTTCCACGCTTCCATCGGCGTCATATCTCGCAGCGCGTTCGTAGGCGCTCTGTTCCGCAGATACACGGCTGTGTATATAGCCTCTCCCCATAAGGACTCCATCAAGCCAGATTGCGTCAGCAAGCATCGGGCCATCTCCACTAACGTACGGTTAGCCCTCTCCGCTACTCCGTTTTGTTGTGGGCTGTACGGGATTGTCAGTTGCCGCTTGATCCCATTTGCTTTGAGGAAGTTGTCAAAGGTTGCATTAACAAATTCCTTTCCGTTGTCACTCCGTATGCACTTCAGAAGCTTTCCAGTTTGCCTCTCCACGAGTTCCTTAAACTCTACGAACTTAGAGAATACCTCGTCTTTGCCTTTCAAAAAGTAAACAAATATACGACGTGACTTGTCATCGATAAACGTTAGAAAGTATCTATTTCCACCCAGGGATCTTGTACTAAAAGGGCCGCATACGTCTGCATGAATAAGTTCTAAAATTTCACTGGCTCGGTTCTCAGTTTTATGTGGAAATGGCTGAACATGTATTTTGCTCAACATACATGTTTTACAAGACGTATTTTGTGGTAAACTACAACTTTCCATTCCACGAACCATGTTCTTCTTCACGATATCAGACAGACTGCGATAGTTTATGTGACCGTATCGCATGTGCCATAAAGTACCATCGGTACTGGAAGCCGCAAAACACTGATTGGACTTTCCATCAAATGTATACAGATTTCCAATTTTCTTTACTTGGAAAATACACTCGCCGTTCTGAATAATCTTTGCATGCCTGTCGTTAAAATGCACCAAATTGCCCTTAGAAACGGTTTGACTTACAGACATGAAATTCCCCTTCATCGTAGGAACAAATAGTACTTCGTTTAGTACAAGGGTGTATCGATCCGTCTTTATCTTGACCACTCCTTTTCCCTCCGCCTTCAGAAATCCGTCTCCGGCTAATCCAATCGTCTCGGTGTGCTTCTCCAGGGTTGAAAACAAATTCTCGTCACAGCACATGTGGCTTGTAGCTCCGCTATCCAAGCACCACTTTGTGCGACCAAAGCTATCCGCATCCAGAGCTCCCAATAAGCTGCACTGTTTTTGAACAGTTGGAGCCTGCTTCTTCTTTTCGGATCCATCCGACCGACATTCGGCTTTGACATGTCCACGCTTACCACATTTATAACAAATGACATTCTTCCAATTCTTATTGGAAACTGGCTTGGCTGTGTTTGCAACAAAAGCCTGTGCGTGCATGCCACTCGGTCCAGACTGAGATCGTCTCTCTCCCTCTTCTTTGATCTTGATTCGCAGTACCTCGAACTCTGGCAATGTGTCGCGCGTCTCAATGGCGACCACAAAATTTTCATAATCCTTGGGAAGGCTCGATAGAAGGATTATAGCTCGAAGCTCCTGGCTGATATCAATTCCTACCGACGATAGCTGATCCAAAACCTCGCTGAACGCATTCAGGTGACTGGAAACATGTTGGCCATCCTCCATTTTTAAATTCAGCAACGTTTTGTAGAGCGAAACTTTTCGGACTGGCCCACTCGGTTGATGCACTTCTTTTAGTTTTGTCCAGGCCTCAAACGATGTCGTACACGTTTTTATATAACTCAACTGCGAAGTTTTAACGCTTAGTGTGATCATGGCCAGAGCCTTACTGTCACGGCTTGGCCAATTAGAGTTTTCACCGGCATCTTCCTGTTTTAACTCGCCTGACGCCACGTCCCATAGCTCCGCGTGTACCAGTACGCTGCGCATCTGTATATGCCAAGAATCATAATTCTTTTCCTCCAATTTGTCGATTTGGTATAGCGCACTCATGCTGAAGCCCTCCGTGTAGAGATCCGATTCCAATTCCAACTCACTGCTTGTACTCGTAATACAAACGCCG
>NW_024572831.1:0-9174 GCF_018153835.1 Drosophila eugracilis | reverse complement strand
TTTAAGTTGCAGTATTATTGCTATAACTAAGCCAATAGTTACTCGAATCTGGAATGGCATATCTCGTTCGATTCCTTGTTAAATTTCTAACAAAACTGCATTCACAGCTAAAATTGCGAATTTTGATCCATTTCTCGCGAAAATGGACAATATTACCGTTATCAAATATGCCAACTTAAATTTTCCCATTTTTTCTAATTTAAGTTGCAGTATTATTGCTATAACTAAGCCAATAGTTACTCGAATCTGGAATGGCATATCTCGTTCGATTCCTTGTTAAATTTCTAACAAAACTGCATTCACAGCTAAAATTGCGAATTTTGATCCATTTCTCGCGAAAATGGACAATATTACCGTTATCAAATATGCCAACTTAAATTTTCCCATTTTTCTAATTTAAGTTGCAGTATTATTGCTATAACTAAGCCAATAGTTACTCGAATCTGGAATGGCATATCTCGTTCGATTCCTTGTTAAATTTCTAACAAAACTGCATTCACAGCTAAAATTGCGAATTTTGATCCATTTCTCGCGAAAATGGACAATATTACCGTTATCAAATATGCCAACTTAAATTTTCCCATTTTTTCTAATTTAAGTTGCAGTATTATTGCTATAACTAAGCCAATAGTTACTCGAATCTGGAATGGCATATCTCGTTCGATTCCTTGTTAAATTTCTAACAAAACTGCATTCACAGCTAAAATTGCGAATTTTGATCCATTTCTCGCGAAAATGGACGATATTACCCGTTATCAAATATGCCAACTTAAATTTTCCCATTTTTCCTAATTTAAAGTTGCAGTATTATTGCTTATAACTAAGCCTATAGTTACTCCGAATCTGGAATGGCATATCTCGTTCGATTCCTTGTTAAATTTCTAACAAAACTGCATTCTACAAAATTTGAATTTTGATCCATTTCTCGCAAAATGGACAATATTTCCGTTATCAAATATGAACCAAATTTACTTAACCATTTTTCCTAATTTAATTTCAGTATTATTTAAAAATCATAGTTACTAATCTGAATGGCTATTCGTTCGATTATCCTTTGTTAAATTTCTAACAACTGCATTTACAGCTAAAATTAATTTGATCCATTTCAAAATGACGAACTACTGCTAATCCACAATATTTTCCATTTATGTGCTATAACTAAGCCAATAGTTACTCGAATCTGGAATGGCCTACTCTTCGATTCCTTGTTAAATTTCTAACAAACAAACTGCATTCACAGCTAAAATTGCGAATTTTGATCCATTTCTCGCGAAAATGGATAATATTACCCGTTATCAAATATGCCAACTTAAATTTTCCCATTTTTTCTAATTTAAGTTCAGTATTATTGCTATAACTAAGCCAATAGTTACTCGAATCTGGAATGGCATATCTCGTTCGATTCCTTGTTAAATTTCTAACAAAACTGCATTCACAGCTAAAATATGGAATTTTGATCCATTTCTCGCGAAAATGGACAATATTACCGTTATCAAATATGCCAACTTAAATTTTCCCATTTTTTCTAATTTAAGTTGCAGTATTATTGCTATAACTAAGCCAATAGTTACTCGAATCTGGAAAGGCATATCTCGTTCGATTCCTTGTTAAATTTCTAACAAAACTGCATTCACAGCTAAAATTGCGAATTTTGGTCCATCTTCTTCGAAAATGGAAAATACCCGTTATCAAATATGCCAACTTAAATTTTCCCATTTTTTCTAATTTAAGTTGCAGTATTATTGCTATAACTAAGCCAATAGTTACTCGAATCTGGAATGGCATATCTCGTTCGATTCCTTGTTAAATTTCTAACAAAAACTGCATTCACAGCTAAAATTGCGAATTTTGATCCATTTCTCGCAAAAAAATTACCCAGTTATCAAATATGCCAACTTCAAATTTTCCCATTTTTTCTAATTTAAGTTGCAGTATTATTGCTATAACTAAGCCAATAGTTACTCGAATCTGGAATGGCATATCTCGTTCGATTCCTTGTTAAATTTCTAACAAAACTGCATTCACAGCTAAAATTGCGAATTTTGATCCATTTCTCGCGAAAATGGACAATATTACCGTTATCAAATATGCCAACTTAAATTTTCCCATTTTTCCTAATTTAAGTTGCAGTATTATTGCTATAACTAAGCCAATAGTTACTCGAATCTGGAATGGCATATCTCGTTCGATTCCTTGTTAAATTTCTAACAAAACTGCATTCACAGCTAAAATTGCGAATTTTGATCCATTTCTCGAAAATGGACAATATTACCCGTTATCAAATATGCCAACTTAAATTTTCCCATTTTTTCTAATTTAAGTTGCAGTATTATTGCTATAACTAAGCCAATAGTTACTCGAATCTGGAATGGCATATCTCGCTCGATTCCTTGTTAAATTTCTAACAAAACTGCATTCACAGCTAAAATTGCGAATTTTGATCCATTTCTCGCGAAAATGGACGATATTACCCGTTATCAAATATGCCAACTTAAATTTTCCCATTTTTTCTAATTTAAGTTGCAGTATTATTGCTATAACTAAGCCAATAGTTACTGGAATCTGGAATGGCATATCTCGTTCGATTCCTTGTTAAATTTCTAACAAAACTGCATTCACAGCTAAAATTGCGAATTTTGATCCATTTCTCGCGAAAATGGAAAATATTACCCGTTATCAAATATGCCAACTTAAATTTTCCCATTTTTCCTAATTTAAGTTGCAGTATTATTGCTATAACTAAGCCAATAGTTACTCGAATCTGGAAATGGCATATCTCGTTCGATTCCTTGTTAAATTTCTAACAAAACTGCATTCACAGCTAAAATTGCGAATTTTGATCCATTTCTCGCGAAAATGGACAATATTACCCGTTATCAAATATGCCAACTTAAATTTTCCCATTTTTTCTAATTTAAGTTGCAGTATTATTGCTATAACTAAGCCAATAGTTACTCGAATCTGGAATGGCATATCTCGTTCGATTCCTTGTTAAATTTCTAACAAAACTGCATTCACAGCTAAAATTGCGAATTTTGATCCATTTCTCGCAGAAAATGGACGAATATTACCCGTTATCAAATATGCCAACTTAAATTTTCCCATTTTTTCTAATTTAAGTTGCAGTATTATTGCTATAACTAAGCCAATAGTTACTCGAATCTGGAATGGCATATCTCGTTCGATTCCTTGTTAAATTTCTAACAAAACTGCATTCACAGCTAAAATTGCGAATTTTGATCCATTTCTCGCGAAAATGGACAATATTACCGTTATCAAATATGCCAACTTAAATTTTCCCATTTTTCCTAATTTAAGTTGCAGTATTATTGCTATAACTAAGCCAATAGTTACTCGAATCTGGAATGGCATATCCTCGTTCGATTCCTTGTTAAATTTCTAACAAAACTGCATTCACAGCTAAAATTGCGAATTTTGATCCATTTCTCGCGAAAATGGACAATATTAACCGTTATCAAATATGCCAACTTAAATTTTCCCATTTTTCCTAATTTAAGTTGCAGTATTATTGCTATAACTAAGCCAATAGTTACTCGAATCTGGAATGGCATATCTCGTTCGATTCCTTGTTAAATTTCTAACAAAACTGCATTCACAGCTAAAATTGCGAATTTTGATCCATTTCTCGAAAAAAATGGACAATATTACCCGTTATCAAATATGCCAACTTAAATTTTCCCATTTTTTCTAATTTAAGTTGCAGTATTATTGCTATAACTAAGCCAATAGTTACTCGAATCTGGAATGGCATATCTCGTTCGATTCCTTGTTAAATTTCTAACAAAACTGCATTCACAGCTAAAATTGCGAATTTTGATCCATTTCTCGCGAAAATGGACGATATTACCCGTTATCAAATATGCCAACTTAAATTTTCCCATTTTTTCTAATTTAAGTTGCAGTATTATTGCTATAACTAAGCCAATAGTTACTCGAATCTGGAAATGGCATATCTCGTTCGATTCCTTGTTAAATTTCTAACAAAACTGCATTCACAGCTAAAATTGCGAATTTTGATCCATTTCTCGCGAAAATGGACAATATTACCGTTATCAAATATGCCAACTTAAATTTTCCCATTTTTTCTAATTTAAGTTGCAGTATTATTGCTATAACTAAGCCAATAGTTACTCGAATCTGGAATGGCATATCTCGTTCGATTCCTTGTTAAATTTCTAACAAAACTGCATTCACAGCTAAAATTGCGAATTTTGATCCATTTCTCGCAAAAATGGACAATATTACCCGTTATCAAATATGCCAACTTAAATTTTCCCATTTTTTCTAATTTAAGTTGCAGTATTATTGCTATAACTAAGCCAATAGTTACTCGAATCTGGAATGGCATATCTCGTTCGATTCCTTGTTAAATTTCTAACAAAACTGCATTCACAGCTAAAATTGCGAATTTTGATCCATTTCTCGCGAAAATGGACGATATTACCCGTTATCAAATATGCCAACTTAAATTTTCCCATTTTTTCTAATTTAAGTTGCAGTATTATTGCTATAACTAAGCCAATAGTTACTCGAATCTGGAATGGCATATCTCGTTCGATTCCTTGTTAAATTTCTAACAAAACTGCATTCACAGCTAAAATTGCGAATTTTGATCCATTTCTCGCGAAAATGGACAATATTACCCGTTATCAAATATGCCAACTTAAATTTTCCCATTTTTCCTAATTTAAGTTGCAGTATTATTGCTATAACTAAGCCAATAGTTACTCGAATCTGGAATGGCATATCTCGTTCGATTCCTTGTTAAATTTCTAACAAAACTGCATTCACAGCTAAAATTGCGAATTTTGATCCATTTCTCGCGAAAATGGACAATATTACCCGTTATCAAATATGCCAACTTAAATTTTCCCATTTTTCTCTAATTTAAGTTGCAGTATTATTGCTATAACTAAGCCAATAGTTACTCGAATCTGGAATGGCATATCTCGTTCGATTCCTTGTTAAATTTCTAACAAAACTGCATTCACAGCTAAAATTGCGAATTTTGATCCATTTCTCGCGAAAATGGACAATATTACCCGTTATCAAATATGCCAACTTAAATTTTCCCATTTTTTCTAATTTAAGTTGCAGTATTATTGCTATAACTAAGCCAATAGTTACTCGAATCTGGAATGGCATATCTCGTTCGATTCCTTGTTAAATTTCTAACAAAACTGCATTCACAGCTAAAATTGCGAATTTTGATCCATTTCTCGCGAAAATGGACAATATTACCCGTTATCAAATATGCCAACCTAAATTTTCCCATTTTTTCTAATTTAAGTTGCAGTATTATTGCTATAACTAAGCCAATAGTTACTCGAATCTGGAATGGCATATCTCGTTCGATTCCTTGTTAAATTTCTAACAAAACTGCATTCACAGCTAAAATTGCGAATTTTGATCCATTTCTCGCGAAAATGGACAATATTACCGTTATCAAATATGCCAACTTAAATTTTCCCATTTTTTCTAATTTAAGTTGCAGTATTATTGCTATAACTAAGCCAATAGTTACTCGAATCTGGAATGGCATATCTCGTTCGATTCCTTGTTAAATTTCTAACAAAACTGCATTCACAGCTAAAATTGCGAATTTTGATCCATTTCTCGCGAAAATGGACAATATTACCCGTTATCAAATATGCCAACTTAAATTTTCCCATTTTTTCTAATTTAAGTTGCAGTATTATTGCTATAACTAAGCCAATAGTTACTCGAATCTGGAATGGCATATCTCGTTCGATTCCTTGTTAAATTTCTAACAAAACTGCATTCACAGCTAAAATTGCGAATTTTGATCCATTTCTCGCGAAAATGGACAATATTACCCGTTATCAAATATGCCAACTTAAATTTTCCCATTTTTTCTAATTTAAGTTGCAGTATTATTGCTATAACTAAGCCAATAGTTACTCGAATCTGGAATGGCATATCTCGTTCGATTCCTTGTTAAATTTCTAACAAAACTGCATTCACAGCTAAAATTGCGAATTTTGATCCATTTCTCGCGAAAATGGACGATATTACCCGTTATCAAATATGCCAACTTAAATTTTCCCATTTTTTCTAATTTAAGTTGCAGTATTATTGCTATAACTAAGCCAATAGTTACTCGAATCTGGAATGGCATATCTCGTTCGATTCCTTGTTAAATTTCTAACAAATCTGCATTCACAGCTAAAATTGCGAGTTTTGATCCATTTCTCGCGAAAATGGACAATATTACCGTTATCAAATATGCCAACTTAAATTTTCCCATTTTTTTTAATTTAAGTTGCAGTATTATTGCTATAACTAAGCCAATAGTTACTCGAATCTGGAATGGCATATCTCGTTCGATTCCTTGTTAAATTTCTAACAAAACTGCATTCACAGCTAAAATTGCGAATTTTGATCCATTTCTCGCGAAAATGGACAATATTACCGTTATCAAATATGCCAACTTAAATTTTCCCATTTTTTTTAATTTAAGTTGCAGTATTATTGCTATAACTAAGCCAATAGTTACTCGAATCTGGAATGGCATATCTCGTTCGATTCCTTGTTAAATTTCTAACAAAACTGCATTCACAGCTAAAATTGCGAATTTTGATCCATTTCTCGCGAAAAATGGACAATATTACCCGTTATCAAATATGCCAACTTAAATTTTCCCATTTTTTCTAATTTAAGTTGCAGTATTATTGCTATAACTAAGCCAATAGTTACTCGAATCTGGAATGGCATATCTCGTTCGATTCCTTGTTAAATTTCTAACAAAACTGCATTCACAGCTAAAATTGCGAATTTTGATCCATTTCTCGCGAAAAATGGACAATATTACCCGTTATCAAATATGCCAACTTAAATTTTCCCATTTTTTCTAATTTAAGTTGCAGTATTATTGCTATAACTAAGCCAATAGTTACTCGAATCTGGAATGGCATATCTCGTTCGATTCCTTGTTAAATTTCTAACAAAACTGCATTCACAGCTAAAATTGCGAATTTTGATCCATTTCTCGCGAAAATGGACAATATTACCGTTATCAAATATGCCAACTTAAATTTTCCCATTTTTTCTAATTTAAGTTGCAGTATTATTGCTATAACTTAAGCCAATAGTTACTCGAATCTGGAATGGCATATCTCGTTCGATTCCTTGTTAAATTTCTAACAAAACTGCATTCACAGCTAAAATTGCGAATTTTGATCCATTTCTCGCGAAAATGGACAATATTACCCGTTATCAAATATGCCAACTTAAATTTTCCCATTTTTTCTAATTTAAGTTGCAGTATTATTGCTATAACTAAGCCAATAGTTACTCGAATCTGGAATGGCATATCTCGTTCGATTCCTTGTTAAATTTCTAACAAAACTGCATTCACAGCTAAAATTGCGAATTTTGATCCATTTCTCGCAAAAATGGACAATATTACCCGTTATCAAATATGCCAACTTAAATTTTCCCATTTTTTCTAATTTAAGTTGCAGTATTATTGCTATAACTAAGCCAATAGTTACTCGAATCTGGAATGGCATATCTCGTTCGATTCCTTGTTAAATTTCTAACAAAACTGCATTCACAGCTAAAATTGCGAATTTTGATCCATTTCTCGCAAAAATGGACAATATTACCCGTTATCAAATATGCCAACTTAAATTTTCCCATTTTTTCTAATTTAAGTTGCAGTATTATTGCTATAACTAAGCCAATAGTTACTCGAATCTGGAATGGCATATCTCGTTCGATTCCTTGTTAAATTTCTAACAAAACTGCATTCACAGCTAAAATTGCGAATTTTGATCCATTTCTCGCGAAAATGGACAATATTACCCGTTATCAAATATGCCAACTTAAATTTTCCCATTTTTTCTAATTTAAGTTGCAGTATTATTGCTATAACTAAGCCAATAGTTACTCGAATCTGGAATGGCATATCTCGTTCGATTCCTTGTTAAATTTCTAACAAAACTGCATTCACAGCTAAAATTGCGAATTTTGATCCATTTCTCGCTAAAATGGACGATATTACCCGTTATCAAATATGCCAACTTAAATTTTCCCATTTTTTCTAATTTAAGTTGCAGTATTATTGCTATAACTAAGCCAATAGTTACTCGAATCTGGAATGGCATATCTCGTTCGATTCCTTGTTAAATTTCTAACAAAACTGCATTCACAGCTAAAATTGCGAATTTTGATCCATTTCTCGCAAAAATGGATGATATTACCCGTTATCAAATATGCCAACTTAAATTTTCCCATTTTTTCTAATTTAAGTTGCAGTATTATTGCTATAACTAAGCCAATAGTTACTCGAATCTGGAATGGAATATCTCGTTCGATTCCTTGTTAAAATTTAATCCATTTCTCGCGAAATGGACAATATTACCCGTTATCAAATATGCCAACTTAAATTTTTCCCATTTTTTCTAATTTAAGTTGCAGTATTACATTAGAATAGTTACTCGAATCTGGATGGCATATCGTTCGGTTCAACCCGTTAAAATTTCTAACAAAACTGCATTCACAGCTAAAATTGCGAATTTTGATCCATTTCTCGAAAAAATGGATGATATTACACGTTATCAAATATGCCAACTTAAATTTTCCCATTTTTTCTAATTTAAGTTGCAGTATTATTGCTATAACTAAGCCAATAGTTACTCGAATCTGGAATGGCATATCTCGTTCGATTCCTTGTTAAATTTCTAACAAAACTGCATTCACAGCTAAAATTGCGAATTTTGATCCATTTCTTCGAAAAAATGGATGATATTACCCTTTATCAAATATGCCAACTTAAATTTTCCCATTTTTTCTAATTTAAGTTGCAGTATTATTGCTATAACTAAGCCAATAGTTACTCGAATCTGGAAAGGCATATCTCGTTCGATTCCTTGTTAAATTTCTAACAAAACACTGCATTCACAGCTAAAATTGCGGATTTTGATCCATTTTCCGCGAAAATGGATGATATTACCTGTTATCAAATATGCCAACTTAAATTTTCCCATTTTTTCTAATTTAGGTTTAGTATTGCTAAACTAACTAAGCCAATAGGTTACTCAAATCTGAGGTATATCTCGTTCGATTCCTTGTTAAATTTCTAACAAAACTGCATTCACAGCTAAAATTGCGAATTTTGATCCATTTCTC
>NW_024572830.1:0-5078 GCF_018153835.1 Drosophila eugracilis | reverse complement strand
TAAGTGTGCAATATGTGTGTATGAACTGCAGAATTGAACAAGCTCATACCCACAAACGAAGAAGATCATTTATTAAAAGATATCGTGAAACAGACAGACGTGTTTTTCTTGATTTAATCTCAGAAGTGGGATTAACTGTGCTAAACAGAGTAATTTTTTTTTTTTTTTACTTACTCACTTTGCTTCTGACTCAGTTAAAAAACAAAAAACGACATGGAGAAAAGGTATTGACAATTGAGTTGGCCATGCGAGATAAAAACATTATGCCAAAAAGGTGGGGCATTGAAGATTCGGGCAACAAGCAACACTAAAAACACGATTATTGAAAAAGTTCGAGTGAATTACAAAAAAAGTGTTGCTCAAATAAAAAATAAAAAAAACACAAGAAAAAAATGATAAAGTTAAAAAGCTACAAATTTTGTGAAATGAACTAACTACAAACTACAACGACATCAAAAAAATGCAGCCGAATTTAGAAACCTCGGCGCCTCAACGCTGGAGGCAGACGACGAAGGGCTGAAGGAATACAGTTATGGCTTGGAGCAGAGAAAAGCGGAAATAGAAAAATGCATGAAGAAGAAAACAGAACTAAACATACTGAAAGCAGAAAAAAAAAAACGAAAACCTAAAGAAACAGTTGAAATGAGGAAATTAAATTCCGTTGACAAAAACGACGCAGCCAATGAGACGCAAAATGATGAGAAATAGATATAGACAAAATTCATTTCTGATTATAAAGATTTTGTGTCTTTTTACGATGTTTTTGAACGGATGCGGGAATAGATCACACAATTAGAAAATATTGGAAAGCACCCCGTCTTAACGATGACTTATGATTCGTGGAATATTAAATACTAAACTACTGGTGAAGCACCGCTGGTTACATGCGACCGAATTGGATTGCGAATATGGACGACTTATGGCAACAATTTAAGATAACTTTTGAGTTTAAAGAACAAATTACACACATCAAGAAATTTTGAGCAGCAGAAATTGGCAGCCTGGAGAACCTTTGGTTTACATATTTTAACGAAAGATGGTTTGCCCAATAAGAACAACGATTGGATGAAGATGAACTTATTGAGCCGCATTGATGGAGGATACTAATCATCAAATAAAATCAAGTGATTATGCACAAAAATGGGTAACCAAAAAATTTACTTCAGTACGTTAGCTGATGGGCTGGATGCCGGCAAGTCAGAATTCAGGCTACCCCAAGACAACGCTATGTGGAAGGGAAAAACGAAAGGGAAGATGACTAAAGGAGAACGTTATTACAACTGCAAGCAGTGTTAGTCATTATGCAGCTGGCTGCAACAAACCGAAACACATGAAAGCCTGGATCGTGTTATGCCTGGAAGCGGAGTCCATACTATAAATGACGCGATGAATAGAGAAGAAGACCCCAACAAGAAATGATTATATGAATTATTTAAGTTTTATTTAAGCCAGAGAATAACCAAAAAATTTATTTTTTTAGAATGTGTTTGTTGATTGATTCCGGCAGCCCCATTGGTTTTATGCAGCAACGAGATGCTACCTAAAGGAGTTAATTTAATAAGTAATGAAAATATATTTTTGGTTTAAATGAAACAAAATTAAATGTATTTGGAAAACTATTATGTTATGTTGAAATAATAAACACAAAGATTGAAGCTGAAATGTATGGGTTGCTAATGAATCAATGAAACACAACGCAATTTTAGGACGCGATTTTTTGGCTAAGAGCAATAGTGAAAATCATATGGTTTGAGACAAACAACAGTACAATTGAAAAGCATAATGATTCAAATGAAATTATAACAGATAATTTGGAAGCTTAATAATACTGCAATTTTTGTGAAGAGAATTTTGAAAAACAAATTTTAAACATAAATGTAGAAGAAACTGAGTTACATTTAAACGTTGGTGAAAACATTGATTATAAGATTAAGAATAAATTACTAGAAATGTTTAAGAAAACTTATATGTTAATTCAAAACGACCTTCGATACACCAAACGTCTCGTACAGAAATGAAACTTGTCGTAAATGATAGCAAACCATTTAATTGTCCTCCTCGTAGGTTATCACATGGGAAAACAGGAATTATAGAAAACATTAGATGATTATTTATCAAAAGGTATTATTAGAGCTAGTGAGTCTGAGTATGCATCCCCTATTGTTTTAGTGCGTAAAAAGACAGGTGAACTACGGATGTGTGTCGATTTTCGAAACCTAAACAAAAAATACCGCCAAACATAATTATCCGATCCCTTGATTGATGATCTTTTTTGAAAAAGTTTACTAAATAAAAAATTGTTTTCAAAATTAGATCTTAAAAATGGATTTTTTCACGTGTTTATGAATGAAGAGTCAATAAAATACACCTCGTTCATTACCTTTAGGTCAGTATGAGTTTTTGAGAATGCCTCTTTGGTCTTAAAAATGCCCGTCAATTTTTCAGATGTTTATAAACAAAGTTTTGGGCTGACTTGGTTAGACAAGGTAAAGTTATTACTATTTATTTAGACGACATTATGATCGCTTACAGAAAATATTAGAGACCACTTAGAGATTTTTAGAAGAAGCTTTGAAGCGAGTTGTAGAAAATAGTTAGAGTTACGGTTAGACAAGTGCGAGTTTATGAAAAGTTCAAGTTAAATATTTAGGATATACAATTGATGAAAAGGAATTAGGCTGACGAAACAGGGACTAGAAGTATTCGAGATTTTCCGATACCAGAAAAAGTGACGGCAGTACAAAGCTTTTTGGACTTTGTTCATACTTTAGAGATTCATTAAGGATTTTTCAATAATTGCTAAACCTCTTTTTATGATCTTACGAAAAAGATAAAAAATTTATGTTTGGCTAACAAGAATTAGAAACATTTGAGCTTTTAAAAGAAAAATTATTAGAATCACCAGTATTAGCATTATTTAATCCGAGCGGCAGAAACAGAAATACACTGTGATGCAAGCGCTTTAGGTTATGGTGCTGTCTTAGTCCAAAAGAAAGACAATAAATGGCATCCAGTTTTTTATTTTTCTAAAAGAGCCACAGCAGCAGAATCAAAATTTCATAGTTTTGAATTAGAGACGTTAGCAATAATTTACGCTTTAAGACGTTTTCGAGTTTACCTTTACGGACGAAAATTTAAAATAATTACAGATTGCAATTCACCAACACTTACGCTAAATAAAAAAAAGAACTTAACCCTAGAATAGCAAGATGGGCATTAGAAATGCAAAAATTTTGATTATGAGACTGAACATAGATCAGGCAAACGCATGCTACATGTTGGATGCATTAAGCAGAAACCATACAATTATGATGGTAGAGACTAACACCTTTGAAGAAAAACTTAGTCATATGTCAAAATAGAGATCCAAAACTTTTAAGAATTAAAGAAGAATTACAGACAACGAGAAAGCAAATTTTATGAAATGAGAAATGGTGTTTTGCATATAAAAAGTTAAAGTCGAATTTAGTTTTATTTGTCGTACCTGAAGCAATGGAAAGTCACATTTTATATAAATATCATGATGAAATGGGTCACATAGGTATAAATAAAAGTGTAGTGAATTAATTCGAAAAATTACTGGTTCCCAAAAATGAATGCTAAAATTGATGTACACATTAAAAACTGTTTTAAGTGCATTGCATTTTCATGTAAAATGGTAAAGTGGAAGGTTTCCTGCACAATATTCCTAAAGCAAAAATTCCGTTTGAAATGCCGCATATTGACCATTATGGTCCTGTTGATCGAAATTCTTCTAAAAAACATTTACTAGTTGTTATAGATGCGTGTTCTAAATATGTTAAATTATATCCGACGAAAAACTACAGCTACCAAGAAGTTATTACCGCGTTAGGAGAATATTTCCGTTATTATAGCAGACCAAAGATTATTGTTTCAGACAGAGGGAACAGCCTTTTACTTCCAGGGCGAGTTCGATCAGTTTTTAAAAGAAAATAACGTTCAACACAATTAAGATAGCTACAGGTTCACCCCCAAGCTAACGGACAAGTAGAAAGAGTAAATAGGAACTTAGCCCAATGATTGCCAAACTTAGTGACTCTAATAAAAATATTAGGTTGGGACAAAGTCATTGAAACGGTGGAATTTTCTCTTTAATAATACAAAACATAGAATGATAAATGAACACCTAGCGTTATGTTGTTTGGTGTCAGTCAAAAAGGCAAAGTTATGGATAGCATTAGAGAAAAAATTATGGAACCTGAAAACATTAGTAGAAACCTATCAGAAATTAGAGATAAAGCACATACAAATGAAAAGTTAGCTCAAGAATACAATGAAAAGTATATAAATTCACGAAGAAAAATTCAATAAAGTATAAATTAGGTGACTACGTAGTAAAAAAAATTATGATTGTAATATAGGTGTACCGCGCAAATTAATACCGAAGTTTAAGGGTCCATATAAAATATCAAAAATATTAGAGAATGATCGTTTTCTGTTGCAAAGATGTCGATGGATTCCAACAAACACAGATACCGTACAAAGGCACTTGGTCTGTACAAAACATTAAGCCTTGGTTTAATAAAAATAATTCACAAAATGTATCTCTAATGATTTAGAAGAAATTGAAAATAACTTAGAAATTGATAAAAATAGTAGAAAATTTAGATAATAACGCTTTGGAAAATTTATGTCTAAATTCAAAAACCAAAACAATTTAAATGATAATAATAAACTAAATGATGATTTGATTAATAGCGATAAGAATAATATAAAAGAAACCTAAAAGTAAACGTACAGATGCTTACAAAGCTTCAATAATAATTTTAAAAAAGATATAACCTTAGAAATTCAACTAAAATTTGAAACGTTACTTGAAAGAATCGGGTAATGATCCTTTTTGTCAGACTGCCGAATTGTAGTATATATAAGTAGTATGTAAGCTATATTATTGAGTATATAAGTAGTATCGTTATAATGAGTATTTATTACCGATAAGTATATGTGTATGAACCGACTGCAGGGCAGACAAGCTCATGCCACACAAACGAAGAAGATCATTATTAAAAGATAAATCGTGAAACGAACCAGACGTGTTTTCCTTTGATCTACAAAAT
>NW_024572829.1:0-1648 GCF_018153835.1 Drosophila eugracilis | reverse complement strand
AAACTGTATTCACAGCTAAAATTGCGGATGCAGTCCATTTCTCGCGAAAATGGACAATATAACCGTTAATCAAATATCTGCCAACTTAAATTTCCCATTTTTCCCTACTCCAAGTTGCAGTATCCTTGCTATAACTAAGCCAATAGTTATTCAGATCTTGAATTTTATATCTCGTTCGATTCCTTGTTAAATTTCTAACAAAACTGCATTCACAGCTAAAATTGCGAATTATGATCCATTTCTCGCGAATCTGGACAAGATGTGCGAATTGCATCGAGCAAATATGCCAACGTAGAATTTCCGATTTTTCCTAATTTGAGTTGCAGTATTATTGCTATAGCGAAGACAATAGTTACTCGAGATCTGAATTGTTTATTGTTAAATTTTTATTAAAACTCAATTCACATTAGGTAGAAAGGCATATTATGGGTAAAATTATAAACATTAGTAAAATGCGAATTTTGATCCATTTCTCGTGAAAATGGACAATATAACCTTATTATCAAATATGCCAACTAAAATTTTCCCATTTTTCTAATTTAAGTTGCAGTATTATTGCTATAACTAAGCCAATAGTTACTCGAATCTGGAATGGCATATCTCGTTCGATTCCTTGTTAAATTTCTAACAAAACTGCATTCACAGCTAAAATTGCGAGTTTTGATCCATTTCTCGCGAAAATGGACAATATTACCGTTATCAAATATGCCAACTTAAATTTTCCCATTTTTTCTAATTTAAGTTGCAGTATTATTGCTATAACTAAGCCAATGGTTACTCGAATCTGGAATGGCATATCTCGTTCGATTCCTTGTTAAATTTCTAACAAAACTGCATTCACAGCTAAAATTGCGAATTTTGATCCATTTCTCGCGAAAATGGACAATATTACCGTTATCAAATATGCCAACTTAAATTTACCCATTTTTTCTAATTTAAGTTGCAGTATTATTGCTATAACTAAGCCAATAGTTACTCGAATCTGGAATGGCATATCTCGTTCGATTCCTTGTTAAATTTCTAACAAAACTGCATTCACAGCTAAAATTGCGAATTTTGATCCATTTCTCGCGAAAATGGACAATATAGCCGTTATCAAATATGCCAACTTATATTTTCCCATTTTTCCTAATTTAAGTTGCAGTATCATTGCTATAACTAAGCCAATAGTTATTCGAATCTGGAATGGCATATCTCGTTCGATTCCTTGTTAAATTTCTAACAAAACTGCATTCACAGCTAAAATTGCGAATTTTGATCCATTTCTCGCGAAAATGGACAATATAACCGATTATCAAATATGCCAACTTAAATTTTCCCATTTTTCTAATTTAAGTTTGCAGTATTATTGCTATAACTAAGCCAATAGTTACTCGAGTCTGGAATGGCATATCTCGTTCGATTCCTTGTTAAATTTCTAACAAAACTGCATTCACAGCTAAAATGGCGAATTTTGATCCATTTCTCGCGAAAATGGACAATATTACCGTTATCAAATATGCCAACCTAAATTTTCCCATTTTTTCTAATTTAAGTTGCAGTATTATTGCTATAACTAAGCCAATAGTTACTCGAATCTGGAATGGCATATCTCGTTCGATTCCTTGTTAAATTTCTAACAAATCTGCATTTACAGCTAAAATTGCGA